>NW_024379440.1:0-9758 GCF_016835505.1 Polypterus senegalus
TCTATCTATCTATCTATCTATCTATTTATCTATTTATCTATCTATCTATCTATCTATCTGTATTTTAATTATATAGTGCCTTTCATCCATCTATCTATCTATCTATCTATCTATCTATCTATCTATCTATCTATCTATCTATCTATCTGTATTTTAATTATATAGTGCCTTTCATCCATCTATCTATCTATCTATCTATCTATCTATCTATCTATCTATCTATCTATCTATCTATCTATCGATTATATAGTGCCTTTCATCTATCTATCTATCTATCTATCTATCTATCTATCTATCTATCTATCTATCTATCTATCTATCTATCTATCAATTATATAGTACCTTTCACATGCTGACGATGTCACAGTTGTCATCACTGAACCTGATGATGTTGTCCTGCTGCAGGACTGTTTACAGGAGTTTCAAACGGTGTCATCTGCCAGGGTCAACTGGTCCAAATTTAATGCCTTTCTGATGGGCAACTGGGACTGTCCTCCCCAAAGCCTCCCAAGTGGTTTAACATGGAACTCTAAAGTATTTAAACATCTGGGAATTTACATTGGAAAGTCTGGAGCCACAGCTGATAACTGGGAAGGTTTAATTGATCAAACTCTGGGGAGACTGAAGAAATGGAAATGGGTGGTCGCTAAGCTCTCTTTTCGGGGTAGGGTGCTTATTATTAATAATTTAATTGCTTCAATGCTTTGGCATGAATTTAGGTGTGCAGATCCTCCAGTTTGGCTGTTAAAAGAAATTCAGGGGATATTGCTGGATTTTTTTTGGGACAAACTTCATTGGGTTAAACGCAGTGTGGGACATCTGCCTGTGGATGAAGGTGGTCAGGGCTTGGTGGACATTCTGTGCAGAATTGAAGCTTTTAGGCTGACAGATTTACAGCGTCTCTTGTTCGCCCCTCAGCCTTTACTGTGGAGGAGTTTAGCATTCGCTTTTTTTCACAAGGTTGGAAATCTTAATTTTGATTGGCAACTCTTTTTCATTGATGTCAAGTGATTGGCGCTATCTGTGCTGCCCACCTTTTACCGCAACATGTTATTGATTTGGCACACCACAACAAACAGAGTGGGTATTAATATGGAGTCAGTCTTCTGTTTACTTGAAGAACCGGTAATATGGAATCCAGTCTTGGAGTTTGACTCGTCAGTTTAAACTCACTGCTAATGAACGAAGGCTTTACCAAAGTAGCCAACTTTATTGATCCGGTCAGCAACCAGTGGAAGTCTGGGGCAGCTGTGGCACATGAGTTTGGGATTAGGTCTGTCCGTCTTGGGGGGTCGATAATCAACAAACTTAAAGTCTCTTTAGTGCAATTGGGTGCAGGTCCTCTGTGTGAGGATTATATCTCTGGAGATCTCATAAAAGAGGCAGAACCTCCTGAATGTGTCATTACAATTAAACCAAATGTAAAAGATTTTATCAGTTCTAATAACTCAATTTTAAAAATTAATCACATAAATGGAATTTCGTTCCAAAATTTGTCAAAAAAAGAATTGTATGACTGGTGTCTTAAAGTGTCCCATTTGATTCATTTGAAGGACATGACTGATACCCTCTGGAGGAACACTCTGTGTCTGCATGACACGACATCTCCAGCATGGAGGACTTTATATAAACCACCAATTGAGAAAAGAGTTGGTGACCTGCAGTGGAGGATTCTACATGGAGCAGTGGGCACCAGTTCATTTTTAAAAACCATTAGTGCCAATGCAACAGATCAGTAGATATTACACCTTCAGAAAGAAACAGTTTATCACTGATCTCTGTATTGTACCAGATTACCACCACTGCTGCATTTCCTTGATTTATTGTTGATGGATTTGGGAATTATATTTAATGAACTCATTTATATTTTAGGAATGTCAGTGTCAAGAGTTTGTAAAAGACAATGTTTACTTGGCAATTTATTGTTGGGCCAGGCCAAGATGGCAACGTTAAAAACAAGAAGAAATAGAAATAAAGATCTGAAAACCACTGACGCTCTGTTAATGTTTAAGGTCCTTCTTCATAGGAGATTGAGAATCGAATTTGCATTTTTTAAACTTATTAATCAATTAGATATATTTAGAGAAATCTGGGCTGTAAATGATGTTTTATGCTCCTTGGAAGATGAATGTCTAGTATTAAAGTATGAGTAGGAAAACAGTGTTATTAAATGGTGTTTAATTTTGACTGTTAATTTGACTGCAATTATGTTATAATTGTTAATAAAGGTCTGTTTAAAATTTAAAAAAATTATCTATCTATCTATCTATCTATCGATTATATAGTGCCTTTCATCCATCTATCTATCTATCTATCTATCTATCTATCTATCTATCTATCTATCTATCTATTATATAGTGCCTTTCATCTCTCTCTCTATCTATCTATCTATCTATCTATCTATCTATCTATCTATCTATCTATCTATCTATCTATCTATCTATTATATAGTGCCTTTCATCTCTCTCTCTATCTATCTATCTATCTATCTATCTATCTATCTATCTATTATATAGTGCCTTTCATCTATCTATCTATCTATCTATCTATCTATCTATCTATCTATCTATCTATCTATCTATCTATCTATCTATCTATCTATCCCCCCTCAAACAGACTGCCATGGGGGGCTTCACTTGTGTCTTCAGAACTAAAAGGATTTGCTTGTGATTTAGGACTGAGCTATGAAGAGACAATTGTTTGGTTTTCTTTTCACATTCTCTCATATTCTGTCTGTTTATTATGGGATGTGTTGTTGTTCTTTTGATTTGTTTCCTGATCTTCACAGGTGAGTTAATCCTGGTGGTCCTGACTGCTGAATTCCCGATGATTCTCGTCCTTTTCTGAGCCCCTGACGTGTTCTTCTTGTGATCTTCTGATTCTTTTCTCTTTCGGTGGCCCAGCTGCTGTTCTTCTTCTCTTTTTCTTCTTTAATTCTCCGTGTGGTTTGATGTCACTGAGATGTCACTTGTGTCATTTCTAACTCCTACCAGCAGGTGGCGATGCTAGCAGGTCACTCTGCCATTTTGCTCTGAATGGGCAGCTCAGGTCAGAGGAGAGCTGGGAGTGGACAGCAGTGGTCAGCAGTAATGGGGGTCACTTCACAGTCCACTCAGACCACCTCTGTGCCCAGGAGACTGGACTTTGGGATGCTGAGTGTCCATTCAGAGCTTGCCCACTGGCTTTATTACAAATTAGGAGAGAAATAAGAAAACTGAGGTCACCAGCAGTGAGGCCTTTAGTGTACTGAGGTCAGCTGGTCAGTGGCACCGGTCAGCATGTGACATGTGAGTGTCAGAAGTGTCACATGTCAGTCCTGTCCACCCTGTCCATTATGTCACTGATCACACAGTCAGTCCAGTCTTTGTCACCATAGACAGACAGAATGTCCTCATCGTCTAAGTGGTCTGACATCAGGAGAGCCCACCATGACAGGCACTCGAGTGTCGCGCTCTCTGATGTCCAGCAGTGACCGGCATGTCTGACAGAAATCAATGGATGGGATCCTGCAAATCAGTCAAAGCCCCTCCATGTGCTGAGTTCTCAGTTACAGACACAAATCCAAGGTGGTCCCTCCACTGTCATGGGCTGTGACAAGTCTGTCTGGACCCTCAAGTGCAGGACACCGTCAGCCTCATGTCCTTCACATTGTGTCCACGTGTCACTTTGAGTGACTTGTCACCAGTCAGAGTGGCAGGAAGGCAGAAGACGCTGTCAGGTATATAGCGCCTTACCTTATAAGGACAGCGGTGGTCTCAGGGTCAAAGTGCATTTCAGTGAAGACGGCGCAGTCATTGAGCCCTTGTGCTGTGTGTCCTTCTGTCTGTCTGTCTGTCCTCACTCATCTCTCTTCTTCTCCACAGGTTGGGGTCTTGTGGTCTCACCTCGGCCTGTTGCTCAGCACTCTCCTCGGTCCTCTCGTCTCCAAACTCACGGCTGACTGTACTGTGGCTGAGCAACAACAACCTGGGAGATTCAGGGGCTCGTCAGCTGAGTGAGGGTCTCAGGAGTGACAACTGTAAATTAGTGACACTGAGGTGAGTAAAGAGGGGGAGGGGTGGGGTGTGTGAATGTGTTATTGATGGGCGGGCTGATCACATCATATAGTGACTTTCACATCCATCTATCTATCTATCTATCTATCTATCTATCTATCTATCTATCTATCTATCTATCTATCTATCGATTATAAAGTGCCTTTCATCTATCTATCTATCTTCTATCTATCTATCAATTACATAGTGCCTTTCATTTGTCTATCTATCTATCTATCTATCAATTATATAGCGCCTTTCATCTATCTATCTATCTATCTATCTATCTATCTATCTATTATATAGCGCCTTTCATCTATCTATCTATCTATCTATTTTATAGTGCCTTTCATCTATCTATCTATCTATCAATTATATAGTGCCTTTCATCCATCTATCTATCTATCTATCTATCTATCTATCTATCTATCGATTTTATAGTGCCTTTCATCCATCTATCTATCTATCTATCTATCTATCTATCTATCTATCTATCTATCTATCTATCTATTTTATAGTGCCTTTCATCTATCTATCTATCTATCTATCTATCATTTTATAGTGCCTTTCATCCATCTATCTATCTGTCTATCGATTATATAGTGCCTTTCATCCATCTATCTATCTGTCTATCTATCTATCTATCTGTCTATCTATCTATCTATCTATCTATCTATCTATCTATCTATCAATTACATAGTGCCTTTCATTTGAGCTCCGCGGCTCACTTGAAGTCAGTCCTCAGCAAGGCCGACCTTTTTGATGTCTGGAGGGCATTACACCCAGGAATTCGCCAGTACACGTGGGTGAAGGGTTCGGGGGGCTCAATCTCCATGGCAAGACTAGACAGAGTGTATTGCTTGAATCACCACAGCAATCTAATAGCGAACTGCTCCATTCATCCTTCTGGCTTTTCTGATCACAGTCTTGTCTTTCTCAAAGTTTCACTTCCATTTCAATCTTCCTTCCGTTATACTGGCACTTCAACAACAGCCTACTGAAAGATCTCCGTTTCATTGAAGTTTTTGAATTCTTCTGGAAGAGGTGGAGGTTGACGACAAGTTCCTTTTCATCTCTGCGGCAGTGGTGGGATTGTTCAAAAACTGAGATCAAAGTGCTGTGTCAGCAATACACGCAGAATGTAACTCAGAACATGAGGAAGGCAATGTCAGAGTTGGAGGAGGACATCTTAGAGCTTTCTTCGTCTTTAGACAGCTCTTTTAACGATGGCGTCTTTGAAAATCTAAAAACAAAAAAACAAGATCTCATGGACTTATTGGACAGACGGGTGCATGGTGCTCTTGTGCGCTCAAGAATTCAGGAGTTGGTCGAAATGGATTCTCCTTCTCAATTTTTTTTTGGACTTGAAAAGAAAAGATCACAGAGTAAAGTGATTCACACTCTGAAAAATGAGGATGGGCGCATCATCGAGGAGCCTGAGGCCATCAGAGCTATTGCTCATGATTTTTATAAAAAGCTGTTCTGTGCCGAAACAACAGAAGATTCTTCTGAGACCAGGAGCCTCCTAGACAACCTGCCACAAATCCCAAAATGGAAAAAGAGCTTCTGGATACAACCCTCAGCTTACAGGACTTGACTACGGCCCTCAGCGAACTAAATACAGGAAAGTCACCTGGCATGAGGCGGCCTGGCGGTCGAGTTTTTAAGACATTCTGGAATTTATTAGGTGCGGATTTATTGGCAGTCTTGGAGAGCATAATGAACAATGAACTGCCATTATCCTGTCGGGCTGTTATTGCTCTGCTCCCAAAAAGGAGATTTGTCGACCCCAAGAACTGGCGTCCTGTTAGCCTTTTATGTACGGATTATAAGATTCTGTCCAGGGCTCTGGCTACTCGCCTGCGTAGAGTAATGGGGTGCGTCATCAGGACAGATCAGACCTACTGTGTGCCAGACCGCTCCATCTTTGATAATATATTTCTGGTGCGAGACCTGATTACGACTTCAAAGCTTCTCGGTTTAAAGGCAGGAATGATCTCATTGGATCAAGAAAAGCTTTTGACAGAGTGGATCACCAATATCTGTTCAGATGCCTACAAGCTTTTGGGTTTGGGTCCTCCTTCTCCAAATACATTGGAATGCTTTACTCAAATATATATGGTGTTCTGAAGATTAACGGTGCCCTGACAGCCCCCTTCTCTGTCACCTGGGGTATTCGCCAGGGCTGCCCACTCTCAGGGATGCTCTACTCTCTGTCCATTGAGCCCCTCCTAGAGCAGCTCAGGCGTCGTCTTTCTGGTCTCAGCATCCCAGTTTGCCCCACTACTTCTTTTAAGGTCGTTGCCTACGCAGATGATGTTACTGTCTTTGTGTCTTCTACATCTGAGGTAAACACTTTAGTCAACTGCTTAGACGTTTTTAAAAAACTGACGTCAGCGAAAGTCAATTGGCTCAAGAGCAATGCTTTCTTGCTGGGTGACTGGGACTCGCGTCTCCTCCAGCTCTTCCTGAGACCCTCAATGGAATAGAAACGTGTTTAAGTACCTGGGGGTGTATTTAGGCACAGATGGCACTGCTGTAGAAAATTGGGTGGGGTGGACAGATCTGATCCAAGCAAGGCTGAACCGTTGGAAGTGGCTTCTGAGGGACATTTCATGTAGAGGCAGGGTGTTAATCCTGAATAACTTGATTGCCTCCATGTTTTGGCACAAGCTCAGGTGTGCTGATCCACCAGTAGCTCTGATCAAATCCGTACAGACGATCATCCTTGACTTTTATTGGGACAGTCTACACTGGGTCCAGAGAGGTGTGCTGCACCTACCAGTGGCAGAAGGAGGGCAGGGACTGATTGACGTCAGGAGTAAAATCGAGGCCTTCAGGCTCCAGACGCTGCAGAGGCTGTTCTATGGTCCAGACGGCCTGCCTTGGAGAGACCTGGCGTTTGTAATTTTACACAAAGTGAGCGAGTTAAAATTTGACAAACAGCTACTCCTCTTAGACGTCTCCAAACTAACGTTATCAGTTTTGCCAAAATTCTATCAGTCAATGTTGCTTACTTGGCACAGTAAACTTATGAGATCTCGTTTTGTTTTTGGCAATCTTCATTGTTTTTAGAGGAACCTCTGATTAGGAATAATGTGCTGAAATCTCCTCTGCTCTTCTCTTGTCACTTCACCTCAATCCTTATTAAAAGTGGAATCACGAAGATTAGCCATCTTTTAAATAACCACACTAGCACATGGCACACGCAGCACACCTCACATCGGTCCTGGGCGTGAGGTCTGAACGTCTCGTACACCACTTTCTGTGCCAGTTTAAGGAGGCCTTGGTCAACTTAGGCAGGGTCACTGTGCCAAACGTCTCCGGACAATCCGATCTTCAACTCAGATGTCACAGAACTCGTCATCCAAGTCAAGCCCAATGTCACAGACTGCACTGACCGTCCAGGCTCCATTCTGATATTTGGCAACTTAATAGACAAGCAGTTTGACACGATGGGAAAAAATGAGCTCTACCAGGTGTGTGTTAAGGTGACTTTTTATAAATTACTGAGAGACTTGCCAGACACACGGTGGAGACAAGAACTGCATGTTGGAGTGAATGCAACTCCAGCGAGGAGAACTTTTTACAAACAGCCACTGCAAAAAAGAATTGGCGACCTGCAATGGAGGATTCTTCATGGGGCTCTCACCACCAACTCCTTTTATCGGTTATTTCACCAGGAACATCAGATTGTTGTCCGTTTTGTCAACAGTGAGAGACTGTCTTTCATCTTTTTGTTAACTGCAAACGGCTCGAACCATTTTTTATATTTCTCAAGATACTGTTGGATAGAATAGGACTGTCATTGTCAACTGTTTGTTTTATTTTTGGTATTAAGTATACTCAGAGACAGAGAAACAAGTGTGTGCTGGGAAATTATCTACTGGGCCAAGAAAAACTGTCAATCCTCAAAACCAGGAGGAACAGAGAAAAAAACTCAAAGACCACTGATGTGCTCCTGATGTTTAAAGTGCTGGTGAAGTGCCGGTTGAAGTTGGAATTCACTTACCATCAACTCATTGGAGACATGCAGACCTTCTGTGATTTATGGGGGCTTGGGGGGGCTTTGTGTTCTGTTGAGAAGGGCAAGCTGGTGACTGGGTGGTGACTTCTTTAAATGTCCTTCAAAATATTTAAATACTGGATGATTGAAAGCTCAGAATAGGAGACTCCTGGGGAATACAATGCTGTGTGTATAATGGAGAGCGATGTACAGAGTAGGAGACGAGTACAGGAGGAGTGATGGTGGAGTAAACTGATTATAAATTGTGTGTTTATTATGGACAATTATTTATTATTTATGTGTGGATCAGGAGGCATGTATAAGGGAATAGTGGGTTAATGAACAAATTATGAATTACTTATTATGGAAATTCTGCACTTTATTCTGTACAATTATATAGTGCCTTTCATCCATCTATCTATCTATCTATCTATCTATCTATCGATTATATAGTGCCTTTCATATCTGTATTGTAATTATATAGTGCCTTTTATCTATCTATCTATCTATCTATCTATCTATCTATCTATCTATCTATCTATCTATCAATTATATAGTGCCTTTCATCTATCTATCTATCTATCTATCTATCTATCTATCTATCTATCTATCTATCGATTATACACTGCTTTTCATCTATCTATCTATCTATCTATCTATCTATCTATCTATCTATCTATCGATTATATAGTGCCTTTCATTCATCTATCTATCTATCTATCTATCTATTTATCTATCTATCTATCTATCTATCTTTCTATCGATTATACACTGCTTTTCATCTATCTATCTATCTATCTATCTATCTATCTATCTATCTATCTATCTATCGATTATATATTGCCTTTCATTCATCTATCTATATTTCAAATATATAGTGCCTTTCATTCATCTATCTATCTATCTATCTATCTATCTATCTATCTATCTATCTATCTATCTATCTATCTATCTATCTATCTATCTATCGATTATATAGTGCCTTTCATCTATCTATCTATCTATCTATCTATCTATCTATCTATCTATCTATCGATCTATCTATCAAATAGTGCCTATCATTCATCTATCTATCTATCTATCGATTATATAGTGCCTTTCATCTATCTATCTATCTATCTATCTATCTATCTATCTATGTATCAATTAAATAGTGCCTTTCATCTATCTATCTATCTATCTATCTATCTATCTATCTATCTATCTATCTATCTATCTATCTATCTATCTATCTATCTATCTATCTATCTATCTATCTATCTATCTATCTATCTATCGATTATATAGTGCTTTTCATTTATCTATCTATCTATCTATCTATCTATCTATCTATCTGTCTATCTGTCTATCGATTATATAGTGCCTTTCATTCATCTATCTATCTATCTATCTATCTATCTATCTATCTATCTATCTATCTATCTATCTATCGATTATACACTGCTTTTCATCTATCTATCTATCTATCTATCTATCTATCTATCTATCTATCTATCTATCTATCTATCTATCTATCAATTATATAGTGCCTTTCATCTATCTATCTATCTATCTATCTATCTATCTATCTATCTATCTATCTATCTATGTGTATTTTAATTATATAGTGCCTTTCATCTATCTATCTATCTATCTATCTATCTATCTATCTATCTCTATCTATCTATCAAATAGTGCCTTTCATATCTATCTATCTATCTATCTATCTATCTTATCTA
>NW_024379441.1:0-40946 GCF_016835505.1 Polypterus senegalus
TAAGTCTGTGATATGCGGAATACAGCTACACTTTCCACTCACGGGACGGAAGGACAATCCCGACCGCTTTTATATATACTGCTCAAAAGAATTAAAGGAACACTTTTTAATCAGAGTATAGCATAAAGTCAATGAAACTTATGGGATATTAATCTGGTCAGTTAAGTAGCAGAGGGGTTGTTAATCAGTTTCAGCTGCTGTGGTGTTAATGAAATTAACAACAGATGCACTAGAGGGGCAACAATGAGATGACCCCCAAAACAGGAATGGTTTAACAGGTGGAGGCCACTGACATTTTTCCCTCCTCATCTTTTCTGACTGTTTCTTCACTAGTTTTGCATTTGGCTACAGTCAGTGTCACTACTGGTAGCACGAGGTGATACCTGGACCCTACAGAGGTTGCACAGGTAGTCCAACTTCTCCAGGATGGCACATCAATACGTGTCATTGCCAGAAGGTTTGCTGTGTCTCCCTGCACAGTCTCAAGGGCATGGAGGAGATTCTAGGAGACAAGCAGTTACTCTAGGAGAGCTGGAGAGGGCCATAGAAGGTCCATAACCCATCAGCAGGACCAGTATCTGCTCCTTTGGGCAAGGAGGAACAGGATGAGCACTGCCAGAGCCCTACAAAATGACCTCCAGCAGGCCACTGGTGTGAATGTCTCTGACCAAACAATCAGAAACAGACTTCATGAGGGTTGCCTGAGGGCCCAAATGTCTACTGCGCCCTGTGCTCACTGCACAGCACCGGGGAGCTCAATTGGCATTTGCCATAGAATACCAGAATTGGCAGGTCCACAACTGGCGTCCTGTGCTTTTCACAGATGAGAGCAGGTTCACCCTGAGTATATGTGAAAGATGTGAAAGGGTCAGGAGAAGCCGTGGAGAATATTATGCTGCCTGTAACATCGTTTAGCATGACTGGTTTGGTGGTGGGTCAGTGATGATCTTGGAGGCATATCCATGGAGCGACTCACAGACCTCTACAGGCTAGACAACGGCATCTTGACTGCCATTAGGTATCAGGATGAAATCCTTGGACCCATTGTCAGACCCTACGCTGGTGCAGTAGGTCCTGGTATCCTCCCTAATGCACGACAATGCCCGGCCTCATGTGGCAAGAGTATGCAGGCAAGTAGTAGTAGTATAGGGGCGTCACTATTATACATCATCAGATTTTGACAGGTGCATGTCCCGCCCCCCTGGCATTTCCGGTACCCACCTGCTGCCACCTGGTTAATGGGCATTTCCCCCCGCGGTTTGATCTCTGCCTGTTGTCGGGTGCACTGTTTGACCGGCATCGGACCTTTTGTCAGTCGTGCGCAAGGAAAATGGTCGGCCGATCTTATCCTTGATGCTAAAACCGGGGCTGATCATCTTTATGATCCGAGACGGACCTTTGGGAGCCTGTAAGGTGTCATAAAAGGTAAGTCATCAATGGGGCCGAGCAGACATCCTGCTCCTATCTGCTTGCAGCGCCCGGGGTGTGTAAAGAGAGTACTGAGAGCGTGATTGACAGACCCCGGCGAGAGGATGTACAAGAAAACTTTAGAGAATCTATTACACACCCAAGGAACCTGGCAGTACAGCCCAAAACACCCCTTGAGCATCCCGTTACCTCACCCACCTTGTAAAACCTTGCCCTTTATAAAGCAAGGCATATGGTAGATGCCCAAGTGTTTAAAACAATAACTTTCAGAGTGGATGTACAAGAAAAAAGGTTTTAGAGAGAGTCTATGACACACCCAAGGAACCTGGCAGTACAGCCCAAAACACCCCTTGAGCATCCCGTTACCTCGCCCACCTTGTAAAACCATGCCCTTTATAAAGCAAGGCATATTTCAGATACCAAAAGTGTTTTAAAACAACAAGTTTTATTCAATGATTCAAAAAAAAAGATTCCAAAGTGTCTTAAAAACAACAAGTTTTATTGAAGCAAAATTCCAAACATAGCAAAATAAGATCTGGTCTTCACTTTGAGTTACAAATTGTTTGCTATACATTAAAATTGTTTAAAGTATGAATAAAAGCAGGAGAAACAGCCGTAAAATAATCACACAAGCTTAATTGTATACAGATTTGCAATTCACTTGAAAAGAAACAAAAACACAAAAAAATGTATACATATAGGGGTACGCAAATGAAAATTCAAAACCAGGTCCAAACCCATCAGTGAGTCGGTAATACACCTAAAATAAAATGTTTAAGTCAACACATACTTTATATATTTATATTTCACTAAATTATGCAAGCCTATTTTCTCTGTTTGGAACAGAGCCGACCACATAAAGCTGGTCTTCACAGGCTGAATCAGTTTTATGTATGCATCAATGGGTATCTCTCCCTGCTCAAATTCAGCTATAATATTATCCATATCAATCTTGATAGCTTTACGAAAACAAGGGAGATTGTACATTTTTAACAAAGCACGCACACAGGACACAAGTCTATCTCTTCTAGCTCTTTTGAGCATAAATAAGCTAATTTATATGCAATAAATGGTTTAGAGAACCAAATACTACAAATGTGTCCATCTGGTATGTATTTGTTCTCTTGACATTCCGCACATTTTTCCCCTAAATGTTCAACAGAGCTAAACACATAAGCCCAGACGGCTGAGCGACCAATTGTGGTCATGATGAATCTTTTTCTAGCAGATATAATATAAGGAGAAAACCTTCTATAGGATGTATTACATGTCACACTGGGCAGGGACCTGGTTTTCCTTGTTCTAGCTTCCGAGTCTTGGTTCCTCTGACAACAGAAACAAAACACAAACAGTTAGCCGACAGAAAATACAACACAAACAGGTCTTGTTTAGCCTGGATAATGCAATTTGCTTAAGTTTCTGTAAATTGATTTTGGCTTTAAAAAATAACTGTAATGGTGATTAGAGACAAGTTCAAAAGCTGCTGTTCGAATCTTGGGTTTTGTTGCACGTTGCATCTTTTGTATAAGCTGAAAAGTGTTTACTTCAGCAACAAACTGCTTCAGACAGTTGAGAATATGATTTTTTGTCGGTTTCACAATTCTTAACCCGCACAATGGTTTAAACATAGAAAACACCGTTTGAATTAATCTTTTAATACTGATCTGTCGACAGATGCTGGAAACACAAGGGTGCATCTCCTCAGAATCAGATTCTAGTAAAAGACAACTGTGCCCATCCTGAGATTCGTCACCCAAACGGCATGCTAAACAAGACCCCGTTAATACATCTCTTACACAACTACTGACCACGTAAGCTACAACAGACTTTACACAATGCTTCATTAAAATCAATCCGGCTCTGTGACTGCGATGGCTGGCAGGTGTTTGGGAAATTACACACAGGTCTTGAGACTTCAGATTTGAAGTTGAGCAAGCTTTTACACCATGTTTAAAGACCTCACCGGCCATCTTAAAGTCAGTCTAATATGGGGAAAAAAGAAAAAAGTTATATTCCCACACGAAACATACATACATGTATTCCTGACGGGATATCAGCACAACATAGAATTCTGGACATTATTTCAGAAGCCAACTGGACAGCTTTCTCAACAGAATCATCATCACTGTTGGAGCAGATATAAGCCACACGTCTTAAAAGACGTACCACGTGTCATTACAGGAATAGTATTCCCTATTGATCTATAGATACATCTAGTTACACGTGAAATAGCGGTTAGGGTTTTAAATTGGCCCTTCTGTCCGAAAAAAGGAAACACATCACTAAGGCAGGCATTTTTTCAATAAGGCTTTCAATGTCGCAAATTAAATCTTTAACATCTGGTTTTAAATCATCTTTCTTTTTATTGATAAGACCTTTCAAAGTTGCTGAAAGCACTTCTTTTGTATAATACTTGGGCTCTCCGCTTGTAATCTGTCAAGTTAAAATAAAATAAAATCAGAACCTATTTTGTACCGCCATTCAAATAGACTTAACAGAAATGTTCTTAAAGTCCAGACTCAACATGTCCAAGGTCGTGCTGTCTAGGCCAGGTGTGTCCGTCTTTTTCTTGTCAAAAGTCGTGCTGCATCCAGCAGCTGCTTCAGTCTTTTTCGCGGGGTGGCGAGTTTCTCTTTTTAGCACCTTCTTTAAAGAAAAAAGTAAAATAGGTGTGAAAAGTCAAGGAAAAAAAAAGGCAATACACCTGTGAAAGCCAAGAAAAAAACAACATCTCTGAAAGCCAAGAACATTTATAAAAGGCATACATTCAAAATTACCTGATTAGGCTTATCTGCTTCACCTCCACATTCTACAGACTGGTATTCTTCTAAAATGATGACATCGTCATCTGCTTTATGGGCTGGTTTCATTGTTGCAGAATCCATGTCTTGCTTCTTAAAACAAAACAGATGATGGTGTGTCGCGAGATGGATAGATAGACAGATAGATACTTTATTAATGACAGATAGATACTTTATTAATCCCCAGACAGACAGATAAATAATTTATTAATCCCCAGACAGACAGACAGATACTTTATTAACCCCCAGACAGATAAATTTATTAATCCCCAGACAGACAGATAGATACTTTATTAACCCCCCCAGACGGATAAATAATTTATTAATCCCCAGACAGACAGATAGATACTTTATTAACCCCCCAGGCAGATAGATACTTTATTAATCCCCAGCAAGAACTCTTGACTGGCCAAGCAACACAGGGACACGGGTAAGCCGGGCGTTAAGCTCGATGCTGCGATGGACCAGAGAGAACGCTTCGACTGGCCAAGCGACACAGGGACACGGGTAAGCCGGAGTCAGCAAGCTCCGGGTGGACCAGCAAGAACGCTTGACTGGCCAAGCAACACAGGGACCAGCAAGAACGCTTGACTGGCCAGGCAACACAGGGACCAGCAAGAACGCTTGACTGGCCAGGCAACACAGGGACCAGCAAGAACGCTTGACTGGCCAGGCAACACAGGGTCAGGGTAAGCGTAGCGATTAAAACCTTGCAAAAGTGGTGGACTCAGCCAGCCTACTTCAGCTCGGTCAAAAGAAATGTTAGCTGTAAAACAAGCGCGGGGTCTCCTTCTGACCTTAATAGTGGCGGACAATGCCAGCCTGCTAGGTCTCAGTCATAGGGAGATGGCCACCAACCGGTTAAAACCTTGCAAAAGTGGTGGACTCAGCCAGCCTACTTCAGCTTGGTCAAAAGAAATGTTAGCTGTAAAACAAGCGCGGGTCTCCTTCTGACCTTAATAGCGGCGGACAATGCCAGCCTGCTAGGTCTCAGTCATAGGGAGATGACCAACAGCGCATACCACAACATACCCGATTCTTGTTATGGAGGAGGCCTGAGGCTTTGAGTCCAATTACCTGTCTTTAAATATGCTTTTGGGCGAAGCTTTGACAACGTTAGGGCCAATCAAAACGTTTAAAGATAAGATTTTTTTTTAGATAACCCGCCAACATATTTTAACCAATCAACAAACACTGGCCTCATGTTGAACTATCCAATGGAATTACACCATGCTGATTCGGACGCGCTGAGTGCATCGAGCGCGTCACATGTTCATAACAGCCAATCAGGAAGCAGACAGGTCGGCGGGCTGTGAGGCGTCTAGGCGTGAAAAAACAACATGGCGCTACTGTCAAATGTATGAACTATGTTAATGGAAAAAAAAAAATGTATCAGCATATGAATTAAACAGTAACAGACAAAAATATCGTAACACATACAATGATGGCACGGGTATTCGGGCGGTCGTTTTTCTAAGCCAAGGAAATCGGGGTTCGCGTCCCGGCAGACAACAAAAGTAAGCCATGTACTTTTTAAATTCTGTATATTAGCATAATTATGCATTACGGTGTTTTACTACATCATAGACCCATAAATGAAAAGGTAAAATGGAATGCTTTTGTTGTTATTCTTAATACGCCATTTAATGTATGATACGTCTAGAAGTTGGACATGCAGGGCAGATGGTCTTGTAAATAAATAACTAAAAATCCGGTAAAGCGTTAATATTTATGTATATATAGTCATGAATGTGTGTACACATTTATTTAGCCTTTTTATTCCTGGCATGATTAGCTTGTACCTTAAAAAGAAGAAAAAACATTATTTTGGTGCATATCAACCATTTTATTAATTAACTAGGATATATTAAGAAGTAAAATGTGTATATTTATCATGATTGTGCATTACGATGTCATTCAATTATAACCCCAATAACAAAATGCAAAAGGTAAATGGACTTCTAGGTATTTTTACAAATTTTACAACAGTTGCCACTCGTTGCGATAAGACGCGTGTACTAACACCCGGGGCCTAGTTGGAACATTCTAGATGTACCCTATTACATAAAATGAAATAATAATAAAATTCATTGGAAAATACGTTTCACCGTCAGTAGTTATAGGAGGACACCTTCTGTCAAACTGTCAATCAAAATGATTAATGACCTTTAAGCCCCGCCCCCTATGACGTCATACCGGAAGTCCCGCCCCAGCTGATGCAAGACCGGAAGTCCCGCCCCGCTGATGCAAGACCGGAAGTCCCCCGCCGCCTCGTGATGACGTCACTCCGAAAGTCCCGCCCCTCACGACCTCTCTCCTCCCCCTTTGGCACCGCCCCCTGGCGACGGTTGGTTGAAGGGCCCCCTGTCCCCGCCCAGACTCTACCTTGAACCCTCCTCCGGCCTCTGATTGGTTCTCCTTTCTGTCAAGGGGACTTTGATGGATGTCTGTCCCCTCCTTGAACCCTCCCCTGGCCCCTGATTGGTTCTCCTTTCTGTCAACGGGGCTTTGATGGATGTCTGCCCCTCGTTGAGCCCTCCCCCGGCCCCTGATTGGTTCTCCTTTCTGTCAAGGGGACTTTGATGGAGGTCTGTCCCCTCCTTGAACCTGCTCCCACCCCACACCCATCTGCCGGCCCAGGAAACTGTCAAGGGCAGTTTGATGGATGTCTGCCCCCTGTTTGAACTCCCCACCGCCCCCCCTCCCGAAAGACAAGCCCGGGCAAGTGACAGCCTTTACCTCGACAAGCTCAGACATGCCCGGGGCCTGTCCTGACTAGCTCAGACATGCCCGGGGCTGCCTCGGCCCGCCCTTCCTCTGGCACAAGCCCAGACAGGCCGGGGCCTGTCCTGACCGGCTCAGACAGGCCCCAAGTCGCCCTGCACCAGTCCCAGCACGTTCACGAAATTAAAATCTCTATCTCATCTTGGCCTCTCTAAGTCAAGCTGCTTTTTTGTCCCACACACAGATAACAAACTGTCAGACACGGTCTGAGTCAGGCCGCATTTAACCCTAGGCGCCCCACACTTCCCGGTCCCCCACACCTCCCAGTCCCCACACTTTCCTGCCGAAAGCCTAAAAAGCTAAGCATTTTGTTCTCGGTTCTATCTATGATTTTAATATGAACACGCGATTAAAATATCTATCTCATCTTTGTTTTATCACTTACAGGTCCATCCTTTTCCATCTCACAGAAATTCCTCAACCAACATTGAATCAGGTTCCCAGTGACAGACTCTGCAGTAAAAACATTCTTAGCAATGAAGCAGGTTTCTCAGAAAGAAATCAAGCAGACCCTGTCAGCTTTTAGCCGACCCCCTTGCAAGCAGGCCTGTGTGCTCTGTCTCTCTCTCTACCCACACACACACAAAGTAAAGTCAGGTATGGGAGGACTCTGTGAGTTCGCTGGCAAACAACTGAGCCCGCCCGCTTCGAGCACCCATCTCCCTTGAGACCAAAAAAACTTCTCTTTTTTAAAGTGAAGTTTAGGTTCCGGCAAGGATGCTTGCATCCTTGAGCTGTGCAACTCATAGGATGACTCCCACGCCGCTGAGGAATTCTTTTGAGGTCCTTCTCGGGGACTAAAGAAAGGCCCTTTGAAAGCTGTTTATGTCATTTTTTCATCTCTTTTAAGGGAGTTTAGGATCATCCCTTATCTGGGCAACTCAAGGTCTGGCTGCAAAAATATTCGGATCTAAATAGAGAAAAGGACGCAGACCGTGTGCTCTCTCTCTCTCTCAGAGCGCAGACACAGGTTGAGACAGCCCCTGCTGCAGCGTGAGAGCGATCGCCTTAGCAAAAATGTTCACCTATATACAGAGCTTAACCTTAGGGTTTATTTTTCCGGGTCTGTCTAAAATCAGACAAAAGACACTTACTAAAAAGAGCAAAACCCTAATTTCCTTAATTACATTGTCCTCCTGGCTGAGTAATGAACCATGTCCTGTACTTTCGAGAGGCCGGCCCATGCCTGTCATCCCTTACACTATATAGCATGTTTGGTTACTCTTTTGTAAGTATAATATAATGAAGTATCACTACACTGGTCAAGAGAGACGGATTCCACATTTGTTTTTGCTTAGCTCATTTCTATCACCTAGGAGCCTTTTGACAAAAGAAACCTCTCTAAATACACTTGTGCATTTCAACGGAGGTTTATAAGAAAGCAGGTTTTCTACCTTATCCCAGTTTTGTACGTGCCTGTAAAAGCACAGAATTTTGATATTTTCTGTCTACTCAAAAAACTGAAAATATTTCTATTAACACAAATGATAATTAGAAATCATTTTACTATTTTTAATTAAAAAGTTAAAAACAGAAAAGCCCAATTATGATTTTTGTTTTGTCATGGGAGGGCCCTAGGGTGACACTTTTCCCCTTTATACTCTTACTTATGTAGACCTTAAAACATATTCTTACCAAAATAGTTCATCACTTCCCAATTCCTGTAACATCAGGTAATTAGACAGAGCTCCATGACAGGCAAGAGAAGATTATAGGTCAAATACACAGGGTCATAAAATAAAATAAAGTGTGAACACCGCAGACCTCTGCCCATGACGGATGGATCTTTTAAAGTTAAGGGATTTTTAAAGATTAGCTTGTAAAGTTTGAGATAACTGCTAGTTCAGCCCTTTAAAAATCACACCTAGTTAAATAATATACCGTAGTTCCCTTTTAAATCACGTTTGAGACGTCTAACAAATCTAGCCTGGGCTGTATAATTTGTAATTATATTACTTAATATAATTTGTATAAAACGATCTAAAACAAGCCCTTTTGCTCTTCAAACTCACCCCACATTTTAAATACAGGTATCTTCAGCTGACCCTAAGGAAACATCTTGTGGAAGCAAGCGGCCCGCATGGCTCAGGGAGGGGCTGATGGTTCCAGAAGGGGCCGATTCACACTTCAGCTAAATCAGGTTTCTCAGTGACAGACTCTGCAGTAAAAAACAGTTTTAGCAATGAAGCTGATTTCCCAGAGAGAAAGACCAAGTGGCAGACCCTAGTCAGCTTTTAGCCGACCTCCTGCGAGCAGCCCCCTGCTCTCTCTACACACAGAAAGTAAAGTCAGGCTCTGCAAGCACCTCAATCGGAGGAAGGACTCTGTGAGTTTGCTTGCAAACAACTGAGGCCGCCCGTTTCGAGCACCCACCCCCCACTGGGTGACCCTCAGAGAGCTCACCGGCTGCTAGTCTCAGGAATTTGTTAGGATTAGGTCATGTACAAACCTAAACTTTGATTTATCACCTTTAAAGACATGGAGCAGTCTCGTGCTACAAACGCCTTGTGTCTCTTTTTAACACTTCTGCCTGTAAAAGCTCTCTATTCCTTCTGTGGCCTCAGGTTTAATAGGGGCTTGCACCCAGGCTAATGAACAAGGTCCTGTACATGTCGAGATGCCGGCCCATACCTGCCGTCCCTTACACTATATAACATGTTTGGTTATTCATTTTGTATGTATAATATAATGAAGTTATTTTAAAAGTAACCCCACACCGCACAAGAGAGACAGATTCCACATGTGTTTTAGGATTTGCTGCGATCCGTGATTTTTAGTGTTTTGCTGAGCTCGTTTCTATCACCTAGGAGCCTTTGGACAAAGGAAGACTCTGTAAATACACTTGTGCGTTTAAACGGAGATTTATAAGAATGCACAGGAGGCCGTAGTGAGGTGTGCTGGTTTAACTAGAGGCAGGGGATGTAAGTAGCCCTTTTTGCCCTCCGAAGCTCATCGAACTAAAATCATGTTTTAAAATCATCAGCTTTAGCTCATGCTAGTGACCTCGTAAATGGGAGCCAACCGCTCAGCACGCTTGTATAGCTCACAAAATAGCAGAGCTAATTACTCTTTCTTCTTAAACTAATGATCAGATATTCGGGTGATTCTTAATGAAACACTAAAGCATTAGTGAACAAAAATACATGTTCAGTAGCCAAGTAAAACGACCGGTTGCTTTAACATGAAAATAAAGTATCTTTAGAAAATAAAGCGTCTAAAAGCATCTTTGTAAAGGCCCGATTGTAAAACGTTATAAGAAAAAGCCTTGTTTCCCAAAGAGTTCTTTGGAACCATCAGTGCCTTTCTGATCACATCCACCCCAAACATAGCATAGAACTTAATTTCTGTACTCCTTTTAAATGAGAATAGCCAGTATAAAGTCCCTAAAGGAACCGGAGACATCTGATATCTTTTACCCTATATGTTTTCTTGCCGGCCCAAGTCATTCAGATTCTGCTTACAACACAAATGTACGATTATTTTTCTCAAATGGCCAGTTCTTTGGCCTGCTAATCATGAAAAAAATCATATTTTATTCTCCTGACACTTTATTTGCATATTTTATTATACCTACTTGTATCGACATTTATCTATCTCTATATTTATTTTTCTGTATCAGAAGGTAGTTTAAGTCAATTTGTTTTGGGTTCAATAGATGTATTTTTCATATTTTCGATTCTTGTTTTCTTTTTTCACATCTTTGAGTCCCCTTTTTGTTACTTCGCGCCCCCTAGCGGGGTCAGCCCAGAGTTTGAGAACCACTGTTGTAGGGTTTTATTGGTAAAACACTCTGCAGCATTTCAAGCTAAGTTAGATTCCCTTGTTTATTCAGCCGTCCATCGGTGTTCCATTTTTGTTATAAATTGTATTTAGTCTCTCTTTATTTACTAAGCATTTTATATGATGATTAGAAAACAGTTATCTTGTTCAGGCTTTACTTTAAATCAGCATTTTCATCAACAGGTTATAAACACTTTGGTACTCAGGGTCTTTGTATAATACAGCGTTTTAGAAATTCTGTGAAGGCTTGGTAATAGCCTTCCATTTTACAGCAGTTATGAGACCCTGAAAATAAGAACGGTTATAGGAGGTTATAGGAACCTGTACACTACAGGGCTGAGGATTAGGCTTTGGACACGTTAGGCCAATCAGGATGGAAAATGTTTTTAGTGAATAGTTACATTATATCTATTATAGGCGTTAGCACAAGGATTACAATTTTACTAAAACTATGAGGTTTTATTCTTTCTTTTAGGTAGTCCAGGTGACATAGGACGGGGGTTATGGAAAACTGCTTTTCCCTCTGTTTGTGAAAAAGCATCCTTGGTTTTAGTAGCATTCAGGGTGAAGGGGACGTAAGTTTGAACTGTGATTCCAAGAGTCAACAAGTGTCTGCAAACATCTTGAATACGAGTCACAGGACCAGGGTTTGTGCAGGGATCATAGTCAGGGGCAGAATTACGCTAGACATTATTATTCCAAAATGAAACATTGACTCGCCCCTATCACAAAGATAAGACAGTACAAACTAAAATGTACAAATACTAAGTGACAGAGGAGATTAAAAAACATCTTAAGACCGGATCACCCCAAGCTCACCGCACACTACAACAGAACCTACGTGTTCTGCAGTATATTATCAGCTAAATGGTCATCTATGTAGGCAGTTCCACGGGATGGCAAAGAGTTGGGGAAAACATTATTGAACATCGGCTAGTATGAGGCTGATTAACATGAGCCGGTTATTGTTAGAATCTTACCTGGCACTAAAAGTCAGGCTTGTGTTCCTCCTGATTCAGGAAGAACATTAAATATTGGAGTTTAGAATATGAACTAGACTGATAAGGACATGTGTGCCAAAATTAATAAATAAAGTAAATAACCACATGAAAAAGTGGAGCGATTACAATTTGAAAAACTGCCGTGATGTATCAAAACATTTGAAATAAATAATAAGCTTTTTTGACATGCGCAGTCCGGAATAGTCTGAATGTGTCTTAAAGAGTTCATTTTTTAAATAAAACTTAAAAAGGCAAATTAAAAATATTAAACCTGAATAAAACACAGAAGTATCATTTAATGATATCAATTAGGGTTAAGTATTATCGAGCACCGGGATCTATTTATCAGGTTTATTTAATTTAGTTATAAACAAAATGATTGTTGGCATTTTGCTTTGAAATGAACAATAGCCTGATAGAGCTTTAAGAATTAGAATGTAAGACAAACCTCTATACTCTATAACAAAATGTTGCTGTTCCAATAGGAATATCTCGGATGTCTTTTTTATTTTAACCTTTTGACAAGAAGCCCCTGGTCTTGGAAATATACCGCCTATGTTGAAAATGAACAGCGCCGACATGCTAACTAAATAGATATAATCTAAGATATTTTAGAATATGGCCCTGGGCGCTAACCCCGATGATTCTGACCAACTAAAGGGTCTTCACTTCATTGTCCAACTTCCTGCGGGCGCTATGGATCTTGGACTGGAGACTCCAAAAGATTCTCTAATCTTTACTCTGTAATGGTCCATATGACGGAAATCTAGCGTCTGGGTCCGCAGGGTTAACCGGTCATAGGACATGATGTTCAAAATTCAACTCGGGTTTTTCAAATGAGAGAGGACGAGTGCGGTGTGTGTTCTGTATTCTCTTTACTGTATTCACTATTCACAACGACCCACTATCCTCGACGGTGAAAGAAATTAGGGTTTAAAAATCAAATGATCCTTTATTGGTCATTTTCAAAAACAATGTAAAAATTCAGAGAGGTTTTACCAACCACTTCAAAACATTACAACTAAACAGCGTGATTAAAAGCTGACAAAAAACATGTGATCTCACCGAAACATTCAGTTCAGACACTTCATCTGATTTTCCAGTTCGTATACCCCTAAGGTCCATCAAACCTATCAGGTCCAGAAAATGGCATTTAGAGAAAGCCTCGGCAATTTCACGTATTTTTGAATAAGAGTCGACGTCCGTGTGATAAAAGGCTTATACAATCGACTCCTGAATAGAATGTTCATTTTTCTGGTCAACAGCATTTTGTAAAAAGCTGGTGAAATGGCAGAAAGATGTGGAAACCGCCCAGAGTCTTGATGACCGGACTCCTGAGCCACGGTTTGTGGAAAACAGATAGTCGCTGTTGCTGCTGAGCCGAGCAGTCTCAAACAGACCCGTAGGCTGTGTCTGGCAGGGTCGGTCTGTACAACATCCCTGCCGGTACTTTTTAGGTACCGATCCGTTATTCTATCCGGCAGATCCAACACTTGCCCAGCTTCAGTGCCTTTCGAAATGTTTCACCCAGGGTCTGTCCGTTTGTTCAAGGGCCATGCCCGCATAATCCCATCCTTGGGTGATAGGTTCCAATCGGCCGGAGCCTCTGCCGGGTCGTCCACGGCCTCTTCTTGTTGCACGGCCTGAATGGCTCTCTCCTCAGACCCTGCTAGGAACCCCGGAACATCATGAGCAGGTACAAAAATGTCAGGTACTGCGCGGTTCTCCAGGAAACTATCCGACCAATATAGATCACCAGGGGCAGATACCTGAGGCTCAGGCCCCTAGATCTGGGCAGTTGAAGGCATAAGATGGTCTGGCCGAGAAGGCTGGTCTGCAGGCTAGCTGTTAGGCGCAGAGTACTCGGAGTCGGGCATGATAGCCTCAGGTCAAAACAGGCCGTCGTAGGGGACCGTCTGGTCCGTAGACCGTCGTGGCTGATCAGGAACATAGCCGAAGAGATGCTGATTGTTAACCGTTCAAAACACGTCGTTGAAAACGTTTTTTATACTCTTTGAAAAGCGACTCCCGCCCCACCGGTCTGATTGGTTCAGGAAACTGTCAAGAGTCTTTTGATGGATGTCTCTTATTCGGGTCAGTGAAAGGTACTTCGGTATAAAAAACCTAAGGTCTCGGGGTTATGGTCGTTGTGAATAGTGAAGAACAGTAAAGAGAATACAGAACACACACCGCACTCGTCCTCTCTCATTTGAAAAACCCGAGTTGAATTTTGAACATCATGTCCTATGACCGGTTAACCCTGGACCCAGGCGCTAGATTCCGCCATATGGACCATTACAGAAAAGATTAGAGAATCTTTTGCAGTCTCCAGTCCAAGATCCATAGCGCCCGCAGGAAGTTGGACAATGAAGTGAAGACCCTTTAGTTGGTCAGAATCATCGGGGTTAGCCCCAGGGCCATATTCTAAAATATCTTAGATTATATCTATTTAGTTAGCATGTCGGCGCTGTTCATTTTCAACATAGGCGGTATATTTCCAAGACCAGGGGCTTCTTGTCAAAAGGTTAAAATAAAAAAGACATCCGAGATATTCCTATTGGAACAGCAACATTTTGTTATAGAGTATAGAGGTTTGTCTTACATTCTAATTCTTAAAGCTCTATCAGACTATTGTTCATTTCAAAGCAAAATGCCAACAATCATTTTGTTTATAACTAAATTAAATAAACCTGATAAATAGATCCCGGTGCTCGATAATACTTAACCCTAATTGATATCATTAAATGATACTTCTGTGTTTTATTCAGGTTTAATATTTTTAATTTGCCTTTTTAACTTTTATTTAAAAATGAACTCTTTAAGACACATTCAGACTATTCCGACTGCATGTCAAAAAGCTTATTATTTATTTCAAATGTTTTGATACATCACGGCAGTTTTTCAAATTGTAATCACTCCACTTTTTCATGTGGTTATTTACTTTATTTATTAATTTTGGCACACATGTCCTTATCAGTCTAGTTCATATTCTAAACTCCAATATTTAATGTTCTTCCTGAATCAGGAGGAACACAAGCCTGACTTTTAGTGCCAGGTAAGATTCTAACAATAACCGCTCATGTTAATCAGCCTCATACTAGCCGATGTTCAATAATGTTTTCCCAACTCTTTGCCATCCGTGGAACTGCCTACATAGATGACCATTTAGCTGATAATATACTGCAGAACACGTAGGTTCTGTTGTAGTGTGCGGTGAGCTTGGGGTGATCCGGTCTTAAGATGTTTTTAATCTCCTCTGTCACTTAGTATTTGTACATTTTAGTTTGTACTGTCTTATCTTTGTGATAGGGGCGAGTCAATGTTTCATTTTGGAATAATAATGTCTAGCGTAATTCTGCCCCTGACTATGATCCCTGCACAAACCCTGGTCCTGTGACTCGTATTCAAGACGTTTGCAGACACTTGTTGACTCTTGGAATCACAGTTCAAACTTACGCCCCTTCACCCTGAATGCTACTAAAACCAAGGATGCTTTTTCACAAACAGAGGGGAAAAGCAGTTTTCCATAACCCCCGTCCTATGTCACCTGGACTACCTAAAAGAAAGAATAAAACCTCATAGTTTTAGTAAAATTGTAATCCTTGTGCTAACGCCTATAATAGATATAATGTAACTATTCACTAAAAACATTTTCCATCCTGATTGGCCTAACGTGTCCAAAGCCTAATCCTCAGCCCTGTAGTGTACAGGTTCCTATAACCTCCTATAACCGTTCTTATTTTCAGGGTCTCATAACTGCTGTAAAATGGAAGGCTATTACCAAGCCTTCACAGAATTTCTAAAACGCTGTATTATACAAAGACCCTGAGTACCAAAGTGTTTATAACCTGTTGATGAAAATGCTGATTTAAAGTAAAGCCTGAACAAAATAACTGTTTTCTAATCATCATATAAAAGGGCTTAGTAAATAAAGAGAGACTAAATACAATTTATAACAAAAATGGAACACCGATGGACGGCTGAATAAACAAGGGAATCTAACTTAGCTTGAAATGCTGCAGAGTGTTTTACCAATAAAACCCTACAACAGTGGTTCTCAAACTCTGGGCTGACCCCGCTAGGGGCGCGAAGTAACAAAAAGGGGACTCAAGATGTGAAAAAAGAAAACAAGAATCGAAAATATGAAAAATACATCTATTGAACCCAAAACAAATTGACTTAAACTACCTTCTGATACAGAAAAATAAATATAGAGATAGATAAATGTCGATACAAGTAGGTATAATAAAATATGCAAATAAAGTGTCAGGAGAATAAAATATGATTTTTTTCATGATTAGCAGGCCAAAGAACTGGCCATTTGAGAAAAATAATCGTACATTTGTGTTGTAAGCAGAATCTGAATGACTCGGGCCGGCAAGAAAACATATATGGTAAAAGATATCAGATGTCTCCGGTTCCTTTAGGGACTTTATACTGGCTATTCTCATTTAAAAGGAGTACAGAAATTAAGTTCTATGCTATGTTTGGGGTGGATGTGATCAGAAAGGCACTGATGGTTCCAAAGAACTCTTTGGGAAACAAGGCTTTTTCTTATAACGTTTTACAATCGACCTTTACAAAGATGCTTTTAGACGCTTTATTTTCTAAAGATACTTTATTTTCATGTTAAAGCAACCGGTCGTTTTACTTGGCTACTGAACATGTATTTTTGTTCACTAATGCTTTAGTGTTTCATTAAGAATCACCCGAATATCTGATCATTAGTTTAAGAAGAAAGAGTAATTAGCTCTGCTATTTTGTGAGCTATACAAGCGTGCTGAGCGGTTGGCTCCCATTTACGAGGTCACTAGCATGAGCTAAAGCTGATGATTTTAAAAACATGCTTTTAGTTCGATGAACTTCGGAGGGACAAAAAAGGGCTACTTATATCCCCTGCCTCTAGTTAAACCAGCACACCTCACTACGGCCTCCTGTGCATTCTTATAAATCTCCGTTTAAACGCACAAGTGTATTTACAGAGTCTTCCTTTGTCCAAAGGCTCCTAGGTGATAGAAACGAGCTCAGCAAAACACTAAAAATCACGGATCGCAGCAAATCCTAAAACACATGTGGAATCTGTCTCTCTTGTGCGGTGTGGGGTTACTTTTAAAATAACTTCATTATATTATACATACAAAATGAATAACCAAACATGTTATATAGTGTAAGGGACGGCAGGTATGGGCCGGCATCTCGACATGTAGAGGACCTTGTTCATTAGCCTGGGTACAAACCCCTATTAAACCTGAGGCCACAGAAGGAATAGAGAGCTTTTACAGGCAGAAGTGTTAAAAAGAGACACAAGGCGTTTGTAGCACGAGACTGCTCCATGTCTTTAAAGGTGATAAATCAAAGTTTAGGTTTGTACATGACCTAATCCTAACAAATTCCTGAGACTAGCAGCCGGTGAGCTCTCTGAGGGTCACCCAGTGGGGGGTGGGTGCTCGAAACGGGCGGCCTCAGTTGTTTGCAAGCAAACTCACAGAGTCCTTCCTCCGATTGAGGTGCTTGCAGAGCCTGACTTTACTTTCTGTGTGTAGAGAGAGAGCAGGGGGCTGCTCGCAGGGAGGTCGGCTAAAAGCTGACTAGGTCTGCCACTTGGTCTTTCTCTCTGGGAAATCAGCTTCATTGCTAAAACTGTTTTTTACTGCAGAGTCTGTCACTGAGAAACCTGATTTAGCTGAAGTGTGAATTCGGCCCCTGCTGGAACCATCAGCCCCTCCCTGAGCCATGCGGGCCGCTTGCTTCCACAAGATGTTTCCTTAGGGTCAGCTGAAGATACCTGTATTTAAAATGTGGGGTGAGTTTGAAGAGAAAAAGGGCTTGTTTTAGATCGATTTTTATACAAATTATATTAAGTAATATAACCAAACATGTTATATAGTGTAAGGGACGTCATAGGGGGCGGGGCTTAAAGGTCATTAATCATTTTGATTGACAGTTTGACAGAAGGTGTCCTCCTATAACTACTACCGTCTGTCTATAACTGATAACGGTGGAACATTCCAGAGGTATTACATAAAATAAATGATGCAATTTAATTGTAGCATCTGTTTTAAAGTTATATTTTACCGTGTGTCCATAAACGATAATGTTTAATTATGTCATGTTAGATGGTTATCTGTCTATTATATATATAATCGACTTGGAGGGAATTACACATTAAAATATTTTAATGTATTCTGCATTTCCTGGAGCGTTATGTCTCGCTTCTTGGATTTGGATGAATTTGATGCACACTTTTCAGATCGACATAGAATTACTACCGAAACGCCCGGTAAGAGTTATATATATATATATATATATATATATATATATATATATATATATATATATATATATATATATATATATATATATATATATATATATGTAATTAGTGAAAAAAATAAATAAATAAATAATTAATAATAATTCCATTGATTTACTCCCTAATGGCTATAAGGATGTTTGTATGTACAATGTTAAATTTTTAAAATACAACCACTACCTTATTATTATTATTATTATTAACATTATTATTTAACAATGATTTTCAGCATGTGAGAAATTGTTTGAATCTCGATTAACGATGGCCTCACCGAGAAAGAGCACCAAAAAGTCAACAAGACGCATTTCAACTACCCTAATAGGAACTGTGACGACGCCTCGGCAGACTACAGGTATGAAAATAAAAAGATGTTTAACGAATTATTTAGTTATTAGTACCAATATGGCTGCTCTATTTTGTATGCTTGCATTCACATAACAAGTAAAAGCGGGCTGTAATCTGTAAACCCAGTTGTCCATGTATAGCGCTTACAGAACCCTAGTGTTAGCCATGTGCATTGCATTGGCGAGTGCCCCAAGGCTTGCCAATGTGTGCAAACCGGTGATAAGATTTTGGCGGACAACACCCTAACGTGCCCGTTGACCCCTTGCTTGTCTCTCACAAAGCCCACCGATAAGAGCTTTCCACCCCAAAGGCCTCAGAAATAGCGACACACCCAACCTTTTTTTCTAACCCATTTGACCATTTCTGAGGCCTTTGGGGATCGGCGTGTTTAATTAATGGATTATGTAATATTATTTATATGATATAGCTATTAAGATTGTGGTTAATTTAATTTTTTTTCAGATATTGGGCAATCAGTTGGTAGCATTTCCAAAGGAAAGAAAACAGAGAAAGCAACAGTGAAGTCTGGGAAGCAAACCATTCATTCACATGATAAAGTTGATAACCCTGTGTATCATTTAATCGAGAAATGGTTGATGTGTGCTATAAGAATTATTAATTCATTTAGCAACAGACATAAAGGTGTACAGTTTTTATCAAACTTTATCGAGGATATATTATGTCCTCATAGTGATATTTTAAAAAAATATCTTCTGACGTCTATTTGGGCCATTTATGACTCTGACCACATTCCAGCACAGGAACTTGAAACAGCTTTCCAAAGATTGTATAGGCTGGAAAGCTTGATCTTAAAAGATTGTACAAGTCTGGGTGTCGGTTCAGGTACAAAATCTATATGACTAAGGCATTATAAAATGAAACCTCATAACACGCTTTTAAATACGATCAGAAAGATTAAAAAGAAATACAAACTTTTGGCCAATAAGCGGAAAAGGCGACTGCAGTGTTGCCGTAGACCCAGAATTCATCGGGCAAAAGATCAAACAGATTCTTCTTTTCTTAATGCACATGTAGAAATTGTAAGGGAATCTGAAAGACGGATGAAAAGATTTAGGGCTACAGAGCATAACTATGAATTCCGTTTTATCAATTTGGATAGAATTAAGTCATATACGCATGCCATAAACATTGTACATCAAGGTATTCAGGATATTTTAGACACATTATCCCCGAATATTGCGCCATGTGATTTTGTTCAATTGCGACTCATTTCTCCGAGTTTGCAAAACAATCTTTATTCTCAAAAAGAATCTAGACAGCTTTGACGCCAGAAGCTTTTAAATTATGTGTCTCAGATGCTGCAAAGTAATACTGAGATAATTACAGATTCCTCTCTGCGGTTTGTAGTAACCATTGTGAAAAACATGCAGGGTGGAGCAAGACTTAGAATCAACACATTGCTCTTCAGTAAAATTATTAATACTAAACGACGTCTATTAGTGGATTTCTCACATCGGGGTAATTTATGTTTTGCAGGCGCTGTCATCCGCTTACTCAGCCAGAAAGACAGACCGGATAGTGACATTCTGCAAAAAGCTAGACAAATGCATATGCAATTGGGGTTTTCGGAAGATAAGAAAATATCATTATCAGATGTAGAAAAATTTGAGCGTCTATTAAATGTTTCTATAAAGGTGCTATACATGCATGAGAGTGCATGGAAATACTTCACAACGGGTCCTACGCCGACCGATAATAAAGTGATTTTTCTTCTGTTACACAGCGATCACTTTTTTGGGATTTTAGATGTGAAGAAATTTATCGGGGCTAATTATTTTTGTGAAATTTGTCATGCCGCATATTCTCACAAAGATCGCCATGTTTGTGCCAATACTTGCAGGGCCTGCCTAGATGCTTCTTGCATTGAAGTAACAGGCTGCTTAATTAGATGTCCGATATGCAAAATCATCTGTCAATCAAACGACTGCCTCGGTAAACACCAAAATAAACAAACTGCGAGCGGAAAGAATACTGTGTTAGTTGTCAGTGTTACACAGCCCTTACCCACGTTTGCAAACCGAGGTTATGTCCAAATTGTAAAGAAGCTATCACCAGCTGCGACAGTCACTTATGTTATATGCAACCGTTATTAAAGACTCCGGTATCAAAAAAATATATATTTTATGATTTTGAATGCAAGCAAGAAAACGGAATCCATGAACCGAATTACATATATGCATTACACATGGATGGTAACAGAAGCTGGGAGTTTGCCGGAAACGATTGTGTTGAAAGATTTATCTCTACGTTTATAGATAAAAGTTTAAGAATTACACTTTTATTGCACACAATGCAAAATCCTATGACAGTTATTTTGTAATTAGTCAATTAATAAAAGAAAAAATGAAAATGGATTTGTTAACGATCGGTGGAAAAATCATGTCGATATCAGTGAAAGTTTTAAACATCAGATTCATAGACTCTTTGAACTTTCTAGCATCAAAATTGTGTAAATTACCACAGGCTTTGGGTTTTAAAGGGTCGAAAGGTTATTTTCCTCATTTTTTTAACACTGCAGAAAACCAAAATTATGTTGGGCCTAGACCGGCTGTAGAATTTTATGGTGTAGAAAGTATGATGCCAGACGAGAAGAAAGATTTTCTTTTATGGTATTCTAAACACAAGAATGACGTATTTGATTTTCAAAAGGAATTAAAATGTACTGCCGTTTAGATGTTGAAATTCTAAGGTCGCGTGTATCTTGTTCAGGCAAGAGGTTATGGAGATCACCAAAACGACACGTATTGATTTAAACGAGCAGTTTCAGGCCAAATACAACATATTATCTATTGATCCTTTTCAATATGTTACTCTAGCGAGCGTCTGTATGGCAATGTTTAGACTTAAATTTTTGCGTGAGCAAACCATAGCTTTGCCTTTACAAGACAGTTATCACCGAAAACAAAAGAGGTACTCTACTCCATCCATTCAATGGCTCATGTATATAGAGGCCGAAGATAAAATAGATATTCGGCATGCGTTAAAACCTGGAGGTGAAATGCGTATTGGAAAATATTATCTAGACGGGTATGCAGAAAATAATGGTATAAAGATGGCTTTTGAATTTAACGGATGCTTTTACCATGGTTGTAATATCTGTTACAGTGAAAAATCATGGAATAGTGTTACAAACACGACATTCGGTTGGCTTTATTCTAAAACTATGGAAAAAGTTAATACTTAAAATGCAGGGGTTTCAGGTGCATCAAATCTGGGAACATAATTGGCGGCGTCTGGTTCGTGAAAACATCCGTGTGCAGAATTTTCTGAAAACAGCACGTCTGCCTCAGATTTTGAATCCAAGGAATCTCTCTTCGGCGGTAGAACAAATGCATCACGCTTATACTACAAGGTGGGCGTTGGTGAAAAAATCCATTACTATGATTTTACGAGTTTATATCCTTATGTGAATAAAACCAAAAGATATCCAATCGGTCATCCAAAAATTATTTATAAGGATTTTGAACCATTAGAAACGTATTTCGGATTAGCCTGGGTTAGGGTGTACCCACCCAGAAATCTTCTATTCCCTGTTTTGCCATGCAAAATAAACAAAAAGCTGTACTTTACACTTTGTCAAACTTGTGCTGTAACACAACAGCAGACACCCTGCACACACACTCACGAGGAGAGAGCGCTTACCGGTTGCTGGACAACACCGGAATTGCTTGCAGCCATTCAGCAGGGATACAAAATTGAAAGCATATATGAGATATGGCATTTTGAGCAAAGTTCTACTGAACTTTTCTCAGAGTATATTAATGCCCATTTAAAAGCTAAGCAAGAATCTTCGGGTTATCCTGAGAGCTGCCTAAACACAGAACAGCGTACACAGTATGTATCCATGTTTTATGAAAAGGAAGGTGTACAATTAAGCGAGCACCTTATTAAAAAAAATCCGGCCAGAAGACAAATTGCAAAACTTTTTTTAAATTCCTTATGGGGTAAGTTTGCACAAAGACCTAATTTGCCACATACATCTTTAGTTACGGATCCAGAACAACTGTTTGAATTATTGTTTGCCCCAAATTATGAGGTATCTACTTGTGATTTTATTGATGATGAATGTGCCTGTGTGACTTGGACATACGATAAAGATCGTTACAGCACACCGGCCAATGTAAACATTTTTATTGCTAGTTTTACTACAGCTTATGCAAGATTAGAATTGTATAATCTTTTAAACAAACTGAACGAAAGAATACTATACTATGACACGGATTCAATTCTTTATATTTCCAGAGCAAACGAATGGGACCCAGAAATTGGATGCTATTTAGGAGAATTGACGAGCGAGGTACCAGCGAATGAATACATCACTGAATTTATAAGCACGGGTCCAAAAGTTATGGTTATAAGCTATCCAACGGTGAAACCTGTCTAAAAGTTAAAGGTATAACATTAAATGTTAAGAACTGTGAAAAGGTTAATTTTCAAAGCTTAAAAGAACTGCTATTTGACTATGCAGAAAATAAAAAACTGTCTTCAGAACATAAAAATATCAAAGTTGAAGATTTTGGTATTGTCAGGGTAAAACGCAGCTGGCATATAGAAACCAGAAAAATAAAAAACACAAAAAGTTGTATATGACAAGCGCGTATTAACAAAAAATTTCACCTCATTACCTTTTGGCTATTGATTCTGAGATAAATACATAATTAGTAATGGACGTTCGTTTACAACACCCATTTTCCTGTATCTTAAGTGGGCCGAGTAACTGCGGAAAATCTTATTTTGTGAAAACATTACTAGAATCGGGGACTAAAATGATGTCTCACCAACCACAAAATATCCTGTATTGTTATTCCGTTTGGCAACCTCTCTATACAGAATTGATGAAAAAATTCAGACACATAAATTTTATAGAAGGTCTCCCTGACTCCCTAAATGATGATGTGTTGTTGCCCCGTGATAAAATAAACTTAGTTGTCGTGGATGATCTCATGCAATCGGCCTGTAAAAGTAATGAGTTGGAATTGGCATTCACAAAGTATGTTCATCATAGAAATCTGAGCGTAATCTATATTGTTCAGAATCTTTTTTGCCAGGGAAAACAGAACCGAACAATTACTTTAAATGCTAAATACATTGTTTTGTTTAAGAATCCGAGAGACAGACAACAAATATCAATATTGGCCCGTCAAATGTACCCCACAAGGTGGCGCTACTTTCTCGAAGCTTATGAGGATGCCACTAAGTCAGCCTTTGGGTTCCTACTGGTCGATTTAAATACTAATACTCCAGATGACTTTCGTCTCAGAGCATCCACATACCCATCGCAGCGCCCAGTAGCTTACGTGTTTAAAAAGCCCAAGGGTAAAAAAATGTGATTTTAGTGGCCCCGACGTCATTTGGTAAAAGACGTCATCCTGATCAACATGTCGTCCAGGATTAAACGAAATTTACAGCTCATGCGATTGCTTATAAAGGCAAAACCAAAACAGAGAAAGTCCATTTTGTGTGCAGCTTCTGACGATTTAATTCTGGCTATTTGTGAAATTGCACTCAATGCAATTAAGGGTAGCTTACCTTTAAATTCCAGACAGATTGGCATTCTTAAAAAGAAACGCATTGTTATAAAAAATCTGAGCAATAAAAAAGTTACTATTAAACGAAAGAAACGTATTATAAATCAGTCTGGTGGATTTATCGGTCAACTACTCGGCATAGCAATCCCTTTACTCACCGGTCTAATTTCGAATCGGTAAATGGAGTACACTGAGAAAATGTATCTTGTACCAGAACAGCAACTGGGGCAAGTCCAAACACCTGTCGGTGGAGAAACAGATATGACAAAAAATACTATGCAAACTCTTGACCATGAAATGAGGAGTATTTTACAAAATAGCGCCCTATCACCGCATGAAAAAGTGGAACTGTATTTTCATACTTTGCAGCGTTATCTGAGTCTATTGAGACAACGGGAATCACAGAAGTCTACATTGACTCTATTTCTACCAGAAACTGAAGCGCCATCCCAGACCACAGCGTTGCACCCGACCAATGACACGGGTGATATTGTCATAAGAGACGTTTTGGAATCCGTCTCTCAGAGACACCGGAAAAATACGGAAATGCTAATTCGGAAAATGACCCAAAACCCGTCCACAACGGCCTGGAATGAAAGAGGGGAATTTTTATATAAAGGCACACCTGTTATTGGCACAAATATGGTTGATCTGATCAAGTTCGCTACGCAAACACGTACATTAAACAAGAGTGGAAAACCAAAAGGTTGGGATTTATTCTTTAACGCTATGGCCGAAATTAACGTGCCCGGGTCCATTTTTCCGAACATGGGCGTTCGGGCTTTATTTCAAGAGATTAAAAGTGATACAAAGCCGATTCAAACAACCAGTAAACAGCTTGGCCTGCCTGCATCACGTGATTTTCCATCAACGCTCGACCAGGCCTCCAGCTATACCCCTGAAACACCCAGATTATCTAGACAGATAAGAAAACGGACAGTCTTTAGAAAAGGTCAACTATTTAAAAAACACAGCTGGCTAACCGTATGAATAAAAGTATTTTAAAAATAAATGTAGAAAATAGTGTTTTAATATGGCTGTTTATTATTGTGTATTATGACCATTATTAGTATTTTAATTTTAGATCATTTTGTTTAATTGTGTCAAAACTCTGAAAATACTTTTATATCACTGTATTAATGATTAGAAAATTAAGGAAGCAACTTCTTTAATGTACAGTGTTTTATTATTGTGTATTATGACTATTATTAGTATTTTCATTTAGATCATTTCTTTTGTTTGATTGTATCATGACTCTGTTAATTCTGTGAAAATACTTTACATCATGTGTTATTACTGTGTGAACATTTAAAAAAATAAAATAAAATAAAATATAAACATACAAACCCTTTTAATTTTTATCTGTCTGATTATTGGATTATTCACTATAATAACCACAGACACTTTTATGTTGGTTAATAGTTCATTTATTTTATTTTATTTTTAAACAAAGGGAATACACATAATTGTAACTTTTTTTTTCTGCATACAATATTCTGCATATATAATTCAGCAAAAGCAAACACATGACTGACTTATTTCTGATTTCTGGGTAAACATGTCCAGTTTCATATTTTCAGTTTGTCCCCTTTTTATTTGATGAAAATATCTAACAACCATCTGGTCATTTAGATGAACATCTCCTGGGTACAAGTCCTTTGCTTTTTTGATTCAAATAGAAAATACAATGGTGACCACAGGTGGTGGAGAAAAACTCCTGTAACTGAATACGGTTATAAGTAATGCAGTTAGCATTAATCTTCAAAAATTTCATAATAACTTGGGGAAATATTTCAGAATCTGGGGGAAATCCATACGAGTCAAAAAATTCAGCTTTTCCATGATCCGCAAGGTAAATGGCAATCCAATGCTTTCGGGTTTATCATGGGGATCTGTGTTTACGACCATAAACAGAGGTCTAGCAGCCAACTTCTCCTTGGGCAGTTGATCTGAAGGGAATACATCCAGAAAATGGCTGCGTGTCAGTGCCCCAGATACAAGGGTGGTCCTGAGCTGCTCGGTGTCCAGAGGCTGCATGTCTGAACATGTCTATGGCTTAACTGTAGTCGTAAATGACTTGCCGACGCATGTTAATTTCAATGATGTTATCAAAAACCGCATACACAATCATATTCACTGTATCTTGCAGCGTTCGCAAATCTTATTTCAGTCCTGAGGTTGCCTGTTTTGATGAGTGAATAGTGTCCTGTTGATTCCATATCAGGGCTTAGGTTGAATGCAAAAAGTGAATAGCCTTTAGCAAACTCTTCACGATCGACTAACAGGGCCTTATCTTTCATCCTCTTGTCTGCAGTTTCCACCAGTTGAAAATATTCTCTGACACAGTGACCATTAGCAAAATCAGGCTGCAGAGGCTTGCTAGGTATCTGCTCTCCATCCAGGTAAAGAGCCATGAAGTTAATGTTGTTATGTTTAAAATTAAAGGGGTTGTGTGTAAAGTTGCCACTGAAAGCTGCATTGTCAACAAATCCCAAAACAACCAATTTTGGCAGCTGTCCCAGAAACAGATTTTCCTGGTTGCAGACACGACTACCAGTAGGTATGCTGAACACCTTCATTTGAACCCGGTCGATTGGGTATTTTGCTTGCTGGTCATCAAGGCCTCTGCATGACCCAGTCTGACTCCAGGGTTGACTTGAACTCTTTTCACAAACAATGATGCTGATAATATGGTGACCTTAAATTGATCACCATTGCTCATCAGACAAAAGTCATCCTTATTCCGTACCAACTTTATTTTCACATCAACCCCATTAATTAATAATTTCTCTTGAAAGAACAGATCTGCATGGATGTGCCTAATAAATCAATCCTGCGGCTTCTGGTCGAGTAAGCAGCCCTTTTATTGAACCCCAAATTTGGGCCATCCAGAGCAGTGACTTCGTGGTGACCGGGTGTGTCTTTATAGAACAGTCCAGCTGAAAATTGTGTTTTCAGGGTCTCGTCTCCGTAATTTAGTACGGTTTCGATAAAAGCTCGATATGGGTAACAGTTATTGCTCTGGCTAATCAGTCTGTCCCCACGGTGATGTCCACCTGACTGAACAAAGAAGCAATCGGTAGTTTACAAGGGCAACACGTGAATCGGCAGCCAGAGTTGTTCCATCATTTTTATGTATTTTACAGCTTAAGAAGAGGAGTGTGTTGTTGAGGTCCAGGTATTGATCATTTCCGGCAATCGAAAACTCAAGTGGAGCACTTTCTGACAATGCTGTGAGAGGCGCACTTCGGCATAGTAGCTTTTTCAATGCTGGTTTGTGTTGGCGACAGTTGAAATACGTCCAGTTCGATTTTGCACATTCATCTGACGACAGTGTACAAAAGCCATGTTTAGAATATATCACCAGAATTTTGCTTAGTTCTGGATCTTCTCTTGGTTGACTTTCTTTTTCTTTTGGCAGAGTGTCGAGCTTTTTTCCTATTTGCTCTCTTCCTGGGTCGTGCAGGTGGCCCGAGCAGTGCTAGATGGGGTGTGTGTCTTTTCTTTGACACCTCTCTTTATAACAATCATACCAGAACCTTCTTGTTGGGGTGTTGCAACTTTATTCATTACAGCACCTGCCACGTGACTCATGACATCATTAGCAATGCTTTTCGCTGCAGACTTGACATGAGGTTTAGCAATTTCTAGCCCACGCCTAAACAGAGGCACTGCTTTTCTGAAGAGAGCTTTAAAAATACCACCAATACCACCACCGTACTGGACCGGAAGACCATGAAACCCTGGTAGACCATTGCCAGCTTGTGTCTTGTAATAAGATGCGTAGGTGCATGGATCTCCATAAGTTTTTGTTACAAGCATGTTTAAAAATTGATAGATCTTGCTGGACGAAAATGCAACTTGATTATTACTTTACCATACTGGAACGGAACTGGTTTATTCTGGTCCGTCTTAATTTCAATCCTTATAGTATTGAAGCTTTGCACGGCGAGAGGTATGTAGTGTGGCTTTTCAAAAAATATGGTGACATTTGCACCGTCTTCACCTTTTATGTTTACACATCTCAGTAATGGCGCATGCGTATCTCCAACAAGTTGTGGTTCGATAATATCTGTATACACAAACATGGTGGAAAAACCACCTGTGATATCAGCCGAGTTAGGTGACTTGTAAGACGGCTTATCATGATCAAACCCGAGAATGTAAGACAGCTCCCCAGACACTTGAAGCAAAATGCCTTTATCACCCATCAGGCGAACGGTTCTACTGGCTGGATTGTATTTAAGTATTGTCTTAGGTGATGACGGGTTGGTATTAATTACATGATTCATTTCCGACAACAATGCTTCTATATTCCTGAAATAGCCTGTTTTGTTACGGGAAAATGGTTCAAGGGATATGAACATAAGTAGGCAAAGAATCAGAGAGAAGAGGTCCAATACTTCTATTTTATTTACTTAATCAACTATAATAATCAAACACATATAATGCAGACATACAAAACAAAACAATACTTACAGACATACAAAAAGACATAGAGCCATCATCCCAGACCAGTAGACTGAGGGGGCCCGCTTGTCAGTCTTGTCAAAGGACCAGCCCATTTTGCCTTTCATTTACCGGGCGGTGCGCGCTGTCCCCACGGTTGAGCCTCCAAAGAAACTGAGGGCGGAACCTTCCCTTATATACTAATTGAGCGTCCTTGCCCAAAGCGGCTTACGTGTAAGCAGTGTATACAGAAGTGATTAGTTTCAGCACACACACCTTTCCACGGACGGTGTTGTTTTGCACTTGGTCCTGATGATGACGACACCTGGTACCAGGAGGCACACAAAAATAAGAATTGCGTAGTGAAGCCCCTTGAAGTGAAAAACAAGTCAGCATGACCCTCTGGCCATATTCCCAGTACTTTTCCTTCTTGAAGCTGGTTTTTGCGCTGAGCGACCAACGCCCATCTGCTCTCTTGATCCTCCCCTCTCTTTAGAAAAATCCTTCCATTACATAGCCTTTGTTTAAAGTGTATGTCCATTTTGTTGATCTTGTTTCCTCATTCATTAGTGTAAATTGTGTTGGCTGAGTGATGGAATTGAACGTTTTTGGGTAAGTCAGTTCCACCAATGCCACTTCCCAGTCTCTGGACAGTTCTATTGTCTTGGCTAGCTGCACGGTGAATGATGCTATCGTGTTGTTGGGAAAAGTCTTGGCCGATGAATTACTCGGCAGTGTCACATAAAATCCATTTCTGACTTTAGACATTTTTCTTTTTTTTCTTGCTTTCTCAACTCCTTATGTCTTTCACTTCTGAAGCCTTGACCCAACTGTTAAATTTCTTGTCCCAGCCAAGCCATTTTACCAATACATGCTTGTTTCTACCACGCCCACAAGTGGCTAGAATTTTCTGGATGCGTACACCTGATTAGCATCGGGTTTATTTTTTGTAACTCTTCTGCATAAAACGTCCCTTGAATTTCATCACCTGCGTAATCTTTTAGTTTATAGACAGGTTTGATCCGTTTAAAACAGTCCACGATAATAAATATTTCATCTGTAAACGACTGCTCATACCCTTTATCGAATACACCTTTTAATTTTGAAACGCGGACATGATCACCTATTTTGAAAGTGCACGGAGTAGATTTTCTTTGCCCGGTCCTGCCATAGACTGTTTTCCAAACACTCAGAGCATTTTCCGGAGTCACATCTACAGGTCTTGTTTTAATCGTGGTGTGAAAACTGTGGTTATAACACTGCAGAAAGTCTGGCAGGACATCTATATACCGAAAAGTATTGGCATATGTAAAATATTTCCACATTTTGGACTTTAAGGTTCTATTGAACCGTTCTACTATGCTGGCCTTTACATCGCTGTTTGTGACAAAATCTACAATATTGTTCTGCCTTAGAAGTTTTTGCACCAATGTGTTATGAAATTCTTTGCCTTGGTCTGTCTGTAGCTTCTTATGAACTCGGCCCTGTCTAAAGATCAAACTAAAACCCCAAGAAACTTCTTTCCCTGTCTTGGCCTTTAATGGCACAGCCCAAGCATATTTTGAGAGCACATCGATACAGGTAAGGATAAATTTATGATTATCATTGAATTTTGAGTAATAACACATCTCTACCAAATCTGCTTGCCATTGGTCATCAATCGTTGAAACAATTGTTCTGTTTCTCTTGAACCTGAGCCGTGCTGGTTTGTGCACACTGTAGGTATATTGGCCATTCATCCACTCCAATACGTTTTTTCGCTTAACATTTTTCCGACGACTTGATGCATTTCTCAACAAGCTGTTAACACCACCAAAACTGCCAGGTTCCTTGGGTGTGTAATAGATTCTCTCTAAAGTTTTCTTGTACATCCTCTCGCCGGGGTCTGTCAATCACGCTCTCTGTACTCTCTGTACACACCCCGGGCACTGCAAGCAGATAGGAGCAGGATGTCTCCTCGGCCCCATTGATGACTTACCATTTATGACACCTTACAGGCTCCCAAAGGTCCGTCTCGGATCATAAAGATGATCAGCCCCGGTTTTAGCATCAAGGCTAAGATCGGCCGACCATTTTTCCTTGCGCACGACTGACAAAAGGTCCGATGCCGGTCAAACAGCGAACCCGACAACAGGCAGAGATCAGACTGCGGGGGGAAATGCCCATTAACCAGGTGGCAGCAGGTGGGTACCGGAAATGCCAGGGGGGCGAGACATACACCTGTCAAAATCTGATGATTTATAATAGTGATGCCCCTATACTACTCAGGCAGTACCTGGAGGATGAAGGAATTGAAACAATTGAATGGCCTTCACGATCCCCTGACTTAAACCCAATAGAACATCTGTGGGACATTATGTTTCAGTCCATTAGGTGCCGCCAGGTTGCTCCTCAGACTGTACAACAGCTCAGGGATGCCCTCATACAGATCTGGGAGGAAATGCCACAAGACACCATCCATCGTCTCATTAGGAGCATGCCCCGACGTTGTCAAGCATGCATACAAGCTCGTGGGGGCCACACAAGATACTGAAAAGCATTTTGAGTAGCAGAAATTAAGTTTTTGAAAAAATGGACTAGCCTGCCACATCTTCATTTCACTCTGATTTTAGGGTGTCTACACAATTGAGCCCTCTGTAGGCAGAAAACTTTTATTTCCATTAAAAGACTTGGCATCCTTTTGTTCCTAAGACATTGCCCTGTCGTTATTTGTATAGATATCCAACTTCATATTGAGATCTGATGTATCTAATGTGTTTCTTTAAAGTGTTCCTTTAATTTTTGTGAGCAGTGTAGAAGGATATAACATATATAAAACTACTGAGCAAAACGTAAGCACAAGGCGCCTGTTAAATATTTTGTGATTCTACCAATTGAACTGTATGAATATACAGTATAGTATTTTACCAATGTATATTTTATCAGTATGAATGTAACCAATACTTATGTTTTAGTACTGTTACCTTACAATTTCCTTGTCATCTGGCTAGTAATTAGCAGTTTCTGTTGTTGAATATAGGTCTATTCATCCACTGAATAAAAACAATTAAGGTTTATGGCATTGCAATATTACGTAAAAATTGTGATCTACAACTTGTATGTTGGAAAAGTGGTCCTTGCTTCTGATCTTGCTGCTAGGGTGTTCCCTTGATGGTTTAGTTACAAAGGTAAAAGGACTCAAAAAACATTGCAAACATAAAAATGGAGTTAATAAGTGGAGAAAAGAAAATCTTTAAATCATATTACAGAACTGTCATACTCATACATGCCAACCATATAGATATTTGACTTACTGATGTAAATTTGTTAAAAGACTAGAAGTTCCAAGCCCAATGTATCTACCTAAATGAACAAATCAAGTTATTTTTCATCCTAAATGACTTCTTTGTGTATTGAGCATTGTGCATCATTATGCTGTAACATTTTTTGTCATTCATATTTTGGTTACCTTAACATTCTGGTTCCGGCGGGGTGGGGACCAGCACACAGCCACACATAAAACACTTGGCTTATTTCCACAGCGTGAATATGCCCCTTCTCCTCAGTTTTTATAATGAGTGTGTCACTTTTACTATTGTTTCTTCAGCATAAGTACACAGAAACTAATGAGTATGCAATGGCATCCTTTATTTTTGTGTAACTGAGTAACTTTTATAACTATGACTAACAGTGTAGTGTCCATGATAGGTTTAACCACTCATTTTAGGGACAAAGCAATTTCTACTAATTAGAATTTGAACTCCTTAAAACTCCTTAATTCCAAAAGTGCCATCACTGTTGTATGCCTTCTGCGCATCTCAGAAGAACAGCACACATGACACTATCATGATGAAAACAGAGTGGTGGCACAGGTGTCTTTTGTAAGGAAATGCATGCAGTGCTCCCCCAGAAGCCTGGGGGCAAATATCCAAACACTAAGCTGCTAAGCCACACCATTCTATGAGAAAGAGTAGCTGCAGAATAGAAAACACACAATGTGGCTGCACTTCTTAATTATTTTCTCTCTGTCTGATAGAACTGTCCTTGGACCCTCACCCACAGAGGTATATTTTCTCCATAGATGGTGCTGAATAAAATTTGTTCCCCCCCAACCCCATTGTGTCAACTGATTATAACTGAACAATGTTCTTAACAGATGTATATTGTTAGGTTAGATTTATGTTAATCAGTAAGGAACTGTTTTGTTTTACTGTGTGTTTAGGCAACTCTGCACCGTTAGGTATAATCATTTTGTAATGTGATTATACATGATTGAAAATGTAAATATAATTATTCAGTGGGAAAAATTACCATAAAAAAGATGACACTCTACTTTACTTAACTTTTTCATACTAAGAGCTCAGCAAAATGAATGCAATAGTTTCTGTGATACTACTAATCATTTGATTTTCTAATCAATTAACCAGTTTAAGGTCTCAAATGCTTACTCACACTGGGGCAATACAGAATTAACATAATCTGAACATCACTGGGATGTGGGAAGAAAACTCACACAAACATGGAGAAAACATGCTAACTCCACAAAGGCATTGCCCCAGGTCAGGATTCAAATCCAGGAATGTAGACCTGTGAAGCATTAGAACCAACTAACGCACCAGTACACTGTACTCAAACATTCAAAAGAGGTAAGACGATCATACAAGCAGTTTCCAGCATTTACAAAATACATAAACTGACACCATTACAGGGTAAACATATGAATACCATTTAATTCTAATTTCAAGTAAAATTTGGCACAACTCTACCTTTTCATTAAGATAAATTTGATGATTCAGGTATTGTTCAGTTACTTTCACCTCTGTCGTTTTTCTGTTGTTCTGAACATTAAGCTGAAATAATGGCATGTAAAATACAAAACAGCTGGATGTTAGTATTATAGTTATTAAGACAAGAAACATTTTATATAATGATCCAGGAGAGTTTTGAAAGTCAGAGAAATTACAAATTCTTTATAGTTTACTGTGTGTATAAAAAGTATTCACCGCCTTGGAAATGACTACACTGTATTGTTGCTAACAATTGAATCACAGTGGAAAAATGTGTTTTTTTGATACTGATGAACAGAAAGAATCCCTTTAATCTCAAAGTGAAAGCTACGGAAGCATGTTAGGGCCACGGAGAAGAAAAGAAACAGACACAGCAAAGAAAAAAAGTACAGTATATGTCGAGAATGAAATCAACATGTTGACTTTATTCTCGCCGTTTATGTCAAGGTTAAAGTTGACATTTCCACTTTATTCTCGTTGTTTCTTCTGTCATTAAAGTATTAAAATAAACTTCATCTTAACATGAATGTTTAATTTCCTAGATTTTCTCAAACCCCTTCATAAGATTGTAGCACATTAAATGCTTTGTGTTAAGTATTCCCCGACCAATGTTAAATGCTACCTGCTTCTTAAACAGACTTCCTCTTGCACTTAGAGGAGCTGCAGGAAGCGATCGTCGCAAATAATATACTGCTCAAAAGAATTAAAGGAACACTTTTTAATCAGAGTATAGCATAAAGTCAATGAAACTTATGGGATATTAATCTGGTCAGTTAAGTAGCAGAGGGGGTTGTTAATCAGTTTCAGCTGCTGTGGTGTTAATGAAATTAACAACAGATGCACTAGAGGGGCAACAATGAGATGACCCCCAAAACAGGAATGGTTTAACAGGTGGAGGCCACTGACATTTTTCCCTCCTCATCTTTTCTGACTGTTTCTTCACTAGTTTTGCATTTGGCTACAGTCAGTGTCACTACTGGTAGCACGAGGTGATACCTGGACCCTACAGAGGTTGCACAGGTAGTCCAACTTCTCCAGGATGGCACATCAATACGTGTCATTGCCAGAAGGTTTGCTGTGTCTCCCTGCACAGTCTAAAGGGCATGGAGGAGATTCTAGGAGACAAGGAGTTACTCTAAGAGAGAGCTGGAGAGGGCCATAGAAGGTCCATAACCCATCAGCAGGACCAGTATCTGCTCCTTTGGGCAAGGAGGAACAGGATGAGCACTGCCAGAGCCCTACAAAATGACCTCCAGCAGGCCACTGGTGTGAATGTCTCTGACCAAACAATCAGAAACAGACTTCATGAGGGTTGCCTGAGGGCCCAAATGTCTACTGCGCCCTGTGCTCACTGCACAGCACCGGGAAGCTCAATTGGCATTTGCCATAGAATACCAGAATTGGCAGGTCCACCACTGGCGTCCTGTGTTTTCACAGATGAGAGCAGGTTCACCCTGAGTATATGTGAAAGGCGTGAAAGGGTCAGGAGAAGCCGTGGAGAATATTATGCTGCCTGTAACATCGTTTAGCATGACTGGTTTGGTGGTGGGTCAGTGATGATCTTGGAGGCATATCCATGGAGCGACTCACAGACCTCTACAGGCTAGACAACGGCATCTTGACTGCCATTAGGTATCAGGATGAAATCCTTGGACCCATTGTCAGATCCTACGCTGGTGCAGTAGGTCCTGGTTTCCTCTTAATGCACGTCAATGCCCGGCCTCATGTGGTAAGAGTATGCAGGCAGTACCTGGAGGATGAAGGAATTGAAACAATTGAATGGCCTTCACGATCCCCTGACTTAAACCCAATAGAACATCTGTGGGACATTATGTTTCGGTCCATTAGGCGCCGCCAGGTTGCTCCTCAGACTGTACAACAGCTCAGGGATGCCCTCATACAGATCTGGGAGGAAATGCCACAAGACACCATCCGTCGTCTCATTAGGAGCATGCCCGACATTGTCAAGCATGCATACAAGCTCGTGGGGGCCACACAAGATACTGAAAAGCATTTTGAGTAGCAGAAATTAAGTTTTTGAAAAAATGGACTAGCCTGCCACATCTTCATTTCACTCTGATTTTAGGGTGTCTACACAATTGAGCCCTCTGTAGGCAGAAAACTTTTATTTCCATTAAAAGACTTGGCATCCTTTTGTTCCTAAGACATTGCCCTGTCGTTATTTGTATAGATATCCAACTTCATATTGAGATCTGATGTATCTAATGTGTTTCTTTAAAGCGTTCCTTTAATTTTTGTGAGCAGTGTATATTAATTTCATATTCCTGTTCTCTGAACATTTAAAATGCTAAGATAAATATTTGATATCATTTTCATGTTGAAATACATTAAAGTGTGTATTAAACGTGTGTGTGTGTGTTTGGGGGGGTCTCCAAAAACAGGATGTATGAATGGGTGTCGTACTGGTTTAAATGAAGTATTGTGTAAATGATGGGCTCGTGATCTGATTGGCCGGAGTCACGAACACAGAATTCAATGGATGTTCTTCTGAGCGGGCTTTCTTTATTACATGCATGCTGTCTCTATCTGACGTACTAAACCCCCAGTTTCTACCCTTCTTATTTCTCTCTTCACATAACCAATCACCAAACGATACACGTCTTTGTGAAATTAAAACTAGCTACAAACTGAGGACATAGAGTTATACATACTGTATTTAATTATGCTATCCATTCAGGGTTGCGCCCATCCCAGCAAGCATTGTGCGCGTGGCAGGAACAAATTCTGAACAAACGCAAGCATATCGCAAGTAAAACCCACCATAAAAACATGCAAACTCATGGCAGGGAACACCCGGGACCACAACCTCCATGCCGCAGTACCCCCACATGTTCAATACATGCTTTAATCGTGAAAATATAAAATACTAGCAGAATAACCGCGCTTCGCAGCGGAGAAGTAGTGTGTTAAAGAAGTTATGAAAAAGAAAAGGAAACATTTTAAAAATAACGTAAGATGATTGTTAATGTAATTGTTTTGTCATTGATATGAGTGTTGTTGTCATATCTATCTATCTATCTATATAAACTGCTCAAAAAAATTAAAGGAACACTTTGAAAACACATCAGATCTCAATGGGAAAAAGAAATCCTCCTGGATATCTATACTGATATAGACTGGGTAATGTGTTAGGAACGAAAGGATGCCACATCGTTTGATGGAAATGAAAATGATCAACCTACAGAGCCCTGAATTCAAAGACACCCCAAAAATCAGAGTGAAAAAATTATGTGGCAGACTAGTCCATTTTGCCAAAATTTAATTGCAGCAACTCAAAATTGTACGCAGCACTTTGTATGGCCCCTGTGTTCTTGTATACATGCCTGACAACATCGGTGCATGCTTCTAATGAGATGACAGATGGTGTTGTGGGGGATCTCCTCCCAGATCTGGACCAGGGCATCACTGAGCTCCTGGACAGTCTGAGGTGCAACCTGGTGGCATTGGATGGACCAAAACATAATGTCACAGAGGTGTTCTATTGGATTTAGGTCAGGAAAGTGTGGTGGCCAGTCAATGGTATCAATTCCTTCATCCTCCAGGAACTGCCTGCATACTCTCACCACATGAGGCCAGGAATTGTCGTGCACCAGGAGCCACTGTACCAGCATAGGGTCTGACAATGGGTCCAAGGATTTCATCCTGATACCTAATGGCAGCCAAGGTGCCTTTGTCAAGCCTGTAGCGGTCTGTGTGACCCTCCATGGATATGCCTCCCTAGACAATCATTAACCCACCACCAAAGTGCTCATGCTGAATGATGTTACAGGCAGCATAATGTTCTCCATGGCTTCTCCACACCCTTTCACTTCTGTCACGTGCTCAGGGTGAACCTGCTCTCATCTGTAAAAAGCACAGGGCACCACTGGTGCATCTGCCAATTCTGGTATTCTATGGCGAATGCCAATCGAGCTGCATGCTGCTGGGCAGTGAGCTCAGGGCCCATTAGAGGATATGGGGCCCTTGGGTCACCCTCATGAAGTCTTTCTGGTTGTTTGGTCAGAGACATTCACACCAGTGGCCTGCTGGAGGTCATTTTGTAGGGCTCTGGCAGTGCTCATCCTGTTCCTCCTTGCCCAAAGGAGCAGATACTGGTCCTGCTGATGGGTTATGGACCTTCTATGGCCCTCCCCAGCTCTCCTAGAGTAACTGCTTGTCTCCTAGAATCTCCTCCATGCCCTTGAGACTGTGCAGGAAGACACAGCAAACCTTCTGGCAATGACACATATTGATGTGCCATCCTGGAGAAGTTGGACTACCTGTGCAACCTCTGTAGGGTCCAGGTATCGCCTCATGCTACCAGTAGTGACACTGACTGTAGCCAAATGCAAAACTAGTGAAGAAACAGTCAGAAAAGATGAGGAGGGAAAAATGTAAGTGGCCTCCACCCGTTAAACCATTCCTGTTTTGGGGTCATCTCATTGTTGCCCTCTAGTGCATCTGTTGTTAATTTCATTAACACCACAGCAGCTGAAATTGATTAACAACCCCCTCTGCTACTTAACTGACCAGATTAATATCCCATAAGTTTCATTGACTTTATGCTATACTCTGATTAAAAAGTGTTCCTTTAATTCTTTTGAGCAGTATATATATATATATATATATATATATATATATATATATATATATATATATATATATATATATATATATATATATAGCAAAATACCCACGCACATGGAGAAGTAGTGTGTTAAAGAAGTAATGAAAAGAAAAGGAAACATTTTAAAAATAACGTAACATGATTGTCAATTTAATTGTTTTGTCACTGTTGTGAGTGATGAGTGTTGCTGTCATATATATATATATATATATATATATATATATATACACACACACACATATAAACATATATATATATACATATCTACATATACACACATGCATATACATACACACATACATAAACACACAAATACATATATATATATATATGTATTTGTGTGTATATATAGATATGTATATATATGTTTATATGTGTGTGTGTATATATATATATATATATATATATATATATATATATATACACACACATATACATATACACACACACACACACACACACATATATATATAAACATATATATACATATACATACATATCTACATATATACATATACACACACACACACATATATATATATATATATATATATATATATATATATATATATATATATATATATATAAAATATACACTCTTTGGGGTGCGAGCAACTGTTGCTGGGGGTGGTAGAATCAATCAAGGAAGAAAAATGAAAAACATTATTTGTACAAAATCTTAATTTATTTATCCATTCCTAAATAATTAAATGGGCAGGCTATTTCGTATCAGTGCAATACGCTGTTTGTTAAAACAGATGACTCCCGCTCTTACGTGCAAGTCTGCGTGGATGTTATGAACTATCGTATCTGTTCAAGTTCTATTTAAATTTTAAATAAAAGGAATTTTTATTTAGTCACAGAAATATCTTTGGTAGGAATGTAAGTTAAATGTAGGCATCATTGCATAAATTTTTCTTCATCATACAAATGTAAAGAGTAAATTCGCCTTACATTCCAACCAAAGATATTTGTGTCGACTAAATCAGGGGTGTCAAACTCAATTGCACAGGGGCCAAAATCCAAAACACACTTTAGGTCACGGGCCGAACAGGATAAACATTTATTGAACACACTAAAACTAAACTTTTAAAACTTTAAAGTTTTAAAACTTAACTTTTTGAACATAAATATGAATAAAAACAGACAGGAATATTATTCCGGAATAAATGAACTCAAACCTTAAATAACTCTCTCCATAAAAATATATCCTGTCTAAATTATACAAGTTAGAAATAAAGTAAACGTTAAAAGAACAAACATTCAAATTTCTTTACTCTTATGTAATTTTATATAAAAAATAAACTTAAATTTTAAATATCCCAAATGATTTTGCTCTTCATAAAAATATATCCTGTCAAAATTATACAAATTCAAATATGAACATGATGCATAACAAAACCTGGAAATATATATAATATTTGTTCTTTTCAGCAATAACAAATCAAATCATTCAGTTGTCTTTGCTCTTATGTCATTTTATCAGATTTGGACTCGTGGCATCTTTTTTTGGCAACAAGTTTGTTTATGTTTGGTGTGAGGTGTGAGGTTCTGTGTTGTGGAGATTGTCAGGATGGAGTGCAAGTGTTAGTCTTCATCACTGAGAAGAGCTTCTCACACAGATATGTGCTACCAAACATGCACAAGGTTCGAGCCGCATGTAGACGGAGCTGGAGCATTTCTGCGGTAATGGAGTGAATAAACTGTGCGGGCCGTGCAGTATCGTACTTTGCCTTCAGTGTGCCATTACACTGCAGCTCAATCACCTCCATCTGAATCTGCACGGGTGCAGTTTCCACATCGACGGCAAATGGGTTGCGAAACAACTCAAAATTCTTTTTTTGTTCTTCAAAGTCACCAAAGCGCTGTGCGAACTCAGTGCGCAGTGCTCTCAGTTTATCAGCAAAGTGCGTATTTGGGAACACCGTTGTGCCGACTTGGTTCAACATTACTTGGCAACAGGGAAAGTGGGGCAAGTTGCACTGGTGCATTTGTGTCTCCCATAAAAGCAGCTTCACTTGAAATCACTTTGTGATTTTGCACGGGTAAAAACGTCTGCTGAAATGTCAGATTCTTCTTTAACTCTTCTGCTTTCTGTATCTTCTGCATTGCATTCAGGTCTTTCAGGTTATCCTGATGTTTTGTCTCATAGTGCCGTCTTAGATTAAATTCTGTAATTACAGCCACATTAGCTCCACAAGTGAGACACACGGGTTTACCGGCAATGTCAGTAAACATATACTCAGCCTCCCATCGGTTTTTAAAGGCTCTATTTTCAGAATCAACTTTTCTCTTCGGCATCGTGTGGGCTAGCTTCGCAATAACTTGCAGCATCATAAGCTAGACTTGATTAACGCGGTAAGTGTTCGGCAAGGCAGCTGAAGCGCTGCATTATGGGATCTGTAGTCTATTGTATTACCAGCGCTTCAGATCCCCGGGCCATTAATAACAATAATATATAAAATGATCTTGTGGGCCGGATATAATTACACGCCGGGCCGGATGTGGCCCACGGGCCTTGAGTTTGACACATATGGACTAAATAGAACTTGAAAAGATATATTTTTTCGAATGTGATCACGCAATTCAGATCGAGTTGACGTGCACCGACGCATCGAGCCCGCGTGCTATTGTGGTTTCGCCTGTGTGCCTCCATAAGTCACACTCCCCTCGCTCTTACTTTTTTACTGTTCATCTAATGAATACACTGAGTATGGCTTTACCAAAACAATCATTGAGTAAACTTGTATCTCGCGAAAACCATCATTCGCCGTAGGTATGACAAACGGCAGCGGGCGTGTGTCTATAAACTTAATATAAACTTACGGTTCACGCCGTGCTTTGTTTCCGCAGTAGCTATACTTATGAATATGCTAGTATTTATGAATACGCTTGTATGCATCACTTGCTTCATAATCTTTTTCTGCCTTCTCAATTGTGAAATGGTATTTTTTGCTCAGCGCTGTTTGCAGGTCTTCCTTGTTCTCTACATACTTACGTAGGAGGCGTGAGGATGTCACACGAAACTCCGCCCCCCACGGCCATCCAGCTCAACTCCATTACATTATATGGAGAAAAATACCTTCCAGTTATGACCATTACG
>NW_024379442.1:0-26364 GCF_016835505.1 Polypterus senegalus
CCCCTATAAGAAAATTCTTTTAAAAAGTTTTCATTAGATTAGTTTAAAATTACAAGTAAAATTGTATAATTCCCATCAAACAATATAAACAATGATATAATCATACAGAATTTCAAGTTTTATTTCAGATACAAACACTGCCAGACCGGTTAAATCCAACAAAAGTTAACATGATAGTGTGCAATCAAGGTAGCTAGATTCCTTTTCAAAAATTGATTTGAAAATTTTCTAAATCCATTTTATGGTTTGCTTTTCATAAAGGGTGTGGGAATATGAGACACATCTGAATAAATAACACAGCCAAGAAAGGGAATATAATAATCTTGTACCATACATGTGTTTTAGTTTTTTGATATCCAACATTTATTATTCTGTATGCTGTCCACACATATGCTTTGATCTTTACATGATGTATGCTGTTTAACTAAAGGCCTTGCAAGGTACTACGCAAAAACTAATGGTTTACAATCAGTGACACAAGCTCTTTAATGTGAAAGTGATGTGGCCCATCTACAATGCAAAAGAGAAAAATCAATCTTGAAATCAATTTCATGGTATGCTTCGCAACAAAAGGATAGCAAAACTTTGGAGTCTGGAAAATTAATTTTGAAACATTTAACTGATAACTCAAACCACAGCTGCTGATTGAGAAATTGTAGGTATGTCAAAGCTAAAACAATCAGCAAGGCTCAGATTAAAATAATGGAAAAGCATCCACCTTAATAAAGAATAATTGTCTGTATGTCTGTCTTTGTGTCTGTCTGGTTGCTTTGTCTCTGTCATTCCCAAAAGATCACATTTTTAGTAATAAAATGCATTGCATTTCTCATTCCAGTAGATGCTGCATCACAAACATTAGCATTGCTTTTACAAATTCCACACCAAATGGCATATAACAGACAAATGGATTGCATGGTGCACTGCAAGCGTTAACCATGAGGGTCTGATGATTACTTAGATTTCATCTTGTCTTAGACTGGTAGCACAGCTAGATTCTCTATATAAAGTGTAGGGTTTGGGCTTTGCATTTCAGATGATACTTATTTATGACCACAACAATCTGTTTACTCTGTTAGATAGTGTTAAAGACATATAAAAGATAGAGGTGAAGGACAAACAAAAATATGTGTAGCTTTTATGCAGTGCTCAAGCATCGTGCTTCAACTCCTCTTCTGAAAGTGTCAGAGTTTAAATAAGTATCACTGTTATTTTGTTTTATTCTACTTATAATGTTTGAACTTTCTGTCTTTGCCTTAGTTTGTTCTGTTATTTCTTTATAAGATTTATTACACCTGCCTAATCGCTATCTTTTCGATACTGTGGTCAAATAAAATGAAATTATATAATTACCTGATTAGAAGGCATCTGTGTTCATTGTGACTCCTCAGCAATGATTTGCTGATTTCTGTGTCCTCAGCTCATCTCATGCACCTGGTCAAGAGCATCTGACAGCCATTTGGCTTTGAATTTAGGGTTTATCTCCCATGCTGTGCTTTGCTGATCAGATGATGCATTTGTGTGTTATATTAAGATGAGCAGTTTTAATGGGAGGGAAGCAACCTAAAGATCAGCACCAACTTGGGGACCACAAGTCCCACCAGGCACAGGAGTGCACTAATGGTGAAGGGACATTGTCATACAAAACATGATCTCAATGGCAGAGGTATGTACAGAAAATTTCTTTTCAGCTAATCTGGAAAACAGTTTCATTGTCCTGGTAGACTACAGTTTTTATGTAAGAGTACATCTTTTTGTCTCATCGTGGCCTGAGTTTAGCTATGTTAATTTACCAAAAAAAAGTTTTTCCCTGTTTATTTATAAAAGCAATACAGCTAATAATTAATATACTGCATTTTAATTGTTATTCTGAAGATTCTTGGTGCAGTCTGTTCAATTTTGTGTCAGTCCTTACATCACTGCAGCAATATTGTTCCTGTTGCTATGCCTGACATGGAAGAAAGTCATGTGATGTATTATGTCATCACACATGCTTGATTGTGGTGCACATTCCTGGCATGCTAGCTTTGGATCCTATAACTAAAAATAATATTTTTAGTGACAGTTCTGGAGTAATTACCTCAAAATAACAATTCAGTCTTTCAGTTTTGAATGATTTTAGTAGTCTTTGTGTTTTGTTTAGTTTCCTTTGATTTTTTTATTTGTTTGATTCCACCCAATAATTCCAATCTTTTCCAATATTTTTGATTTAGATTTTGCTTCTTCTGTTCTCTTTCTTCTCCTGGGGCCTCATGTATAATGCCGTGCGTAGAACTCGCACTATAACATGGCGTAAGCACAAAAGCGGAAATGTGCTTACGCACAGAAAAATCAGATGCAGGAATCTGTAGCTACTCAACGTCCACGTTCTTCCGTTACAAAAATCCCGATCAGCGTGAAAACTACGGCTTGTCACGCGCGTGTATTAGCGCCCCAAATCCTCCCAAATTCGCCTATTTGAATATGCAAATCAATATAAATCGCCCTTAAGCGCAGCCTTCTGTGAAAAGACAATGGGAAAAGCACGGGAAAATATAAAATTTCATGCGAATACCAAGTGGAGGCAAAGGAAAAACATACTATTTGTTCAAATAAACCGTAGTATAATCAACAAAATGAAGTTGATCGGTGACATAGCGTGTTGGAGAAACTTGAAAGCTCCGTTCACAAAATGCACAGTGCCAGAAATAAAAGAAGTGACATATCAAAGTTGCCGTGAAAAGAAGAGTTGTAAGCCCACTGTCTGAGTGTCATATGAAAGCTTATTAGGGTACAGAGAAAAAGGCACCGGTGGGGAAAAGCATGAAATGTCAACTTTAATCTCAAATTTTCCACTTTAATCCGTAAGTTTATTTTGTCATTTAGTAGAACATTATAAACTTCATCTTAAAATCGTTTAATTAACCAGTTTCTCAAAATTACATCGTAATTAAAGTATCGTAAATGCTTTGTTTTGTATTTGATCTTCTACTCATATGTGATCTATTGTGTGAATCATACTTGCTTCCTCTCTGAATAACTAAAATACTTGAGATGTATATGCGATATCATTTTCATGATGATAGGAGCTAAAGCACATTATTAAATATGTGTTTCATGAGCTGCGTGCTCAAGGACAAGCATTTATCTTTTGTCGAAATTTGTCGCTATGCTTTTAGCTGTGTTGTTATTTTTCTTTCTGTTTAATCTATACTTATAAAAGGCAAAGCCCTCACTCACTCACTCACTCACTCACTGACTCATCACTAATTCTCCAACTTCCCGTGTGGGTGGAAGGCTGAAATTTGGCAGGTTCATTCCTTACAGCTTCCTTACAAAAGTTGGGCAGGTTTTATATCGAAATTCTACGCGTAATGGTCATAACTGGAAGCAGTTTTTCTCCATTTACTGTAATGGAGATGAGCTTCAACGCCGTGGGGCGGAGTTTCGTGTGACATCATCACGCCTCCCACGTAATCATCCGCAGTACATAGAAAACCAGGAAGACCTCAAAAAGCTGAAGAAAACATGCATTATATAATTGAGAAGGCAGCGAAACAATAAGAAGCGAAAGTGACATATACAACCATATTCATGAGTTCTGCTACTTGAAACAAAGCACGATGTAAACCTACACTTTAAATTAAGTTCATAGACAGGCTGCGCTGGCGTTTGTAATTTAGTGCCTGCCCATATAAGGCCGTCCGTCAGCGGCAATCCAATAGCAAACTGCCACGGGTAAATATTCACGGGTGAAGGACTGTGCTTATGGAGAGGAAGATGAGATGGTCAGGGTGGTGTTTGACACAAACTCAATGAAACTGCGAGAGAAAGTTTTAAGTGCCAGGACTAAGGTAACATTAAATACAGCCATGGACATAGCACGAGATGGCACCAGCACAGCTGGGAACCTTCGATGCATGTACACCGAGCGGCTCACGTGAACTGGCGCAGTGCACAGATAAAAGCAACAGTTCCAAAGAGCTGAACAAAACCGAATTACACAATTGAAAAGGCAGCAAAAAATATGAAGCGCCTGATACATACAAGCATATTCATAAATCCAACTACTGCGGAAACAAAGCACACGTTGGAAAAAGTCAATGTCCCGCTAAAGGAAGACAGTGTAAAAAAAACCCGTGCATGCAGTGTGTCAGGTCTCAGATAAAGAAGAGAGGCGAGCTGTTTATTGATGCAGTAAGAAGCGAATCGATGAATGAAACCTGTCATCTTTACAACGATTGACAAACCACGGAATGTAACTTGAACACAACACATCCTACAAATACGAACCTGATTGAAAGAAATAATGATAATCAAATCCTTGATGACAGCAACACTCAGTAACACTCACAAAACAAATACTGTATATTGACAGTCATGTTACGTTATTTTTAAAATGTTCCCTTTTCTTTTTCTAGCTTTTTTAACACACTACTTCTCCGCTGTGATACGCGGGTATATATGTATATATATATATCCCGATCTACATACTCGAATAATGGATACTTTATTCGCCATCAATGATTGTTTTGGTAAAGCCATACTCAGTGTATTCATTAGATGAGCGGTAAAAAGTAAGAGCGAGGGGAGGATGACTTATTGAGGCATGCAGGCTGTAGTGCGTCAACTCTATCTGAATTGCGATCACATTTGAAAAATATATCTTTTCAAGTTCTATTTAGTCCATATGTGTCAAACTCAAGGGCATGGGCCACATCCGCCCGTGTAATTATATCCGGCCCGCGAGATCATTTTATATACTGTATTATTGTTATTAATGGCCTGGGTATATGAAGCGCTGGTAACACAATAAACTACAGATCCCATAATGCAGCGCTTCAGCTGCCTTGCGAACACTTACAGCGTTAATCAAGTCTAGCTTATGATGCTGCAAGTTATTGGCGGCTAGCTCACACGATGCTGAAGAGAAAAGTTGATTCTGAAAATAGAGCCTTTAAAAACCGATGGGAGGCTGAGTATATGTTTACTGAACCCGTGTGTCTCATTTGTGGAGCTAATGTGGCTGTAATTACAGAATTTAATCTAAGACGGCACTATGAGACAAAACATCAGGGTAACCTGAATGCAATGCAGAAGATACAGAAAGCAGAAGAATTAAATAAGAATCTGACACTTCAGCGGACGTTTTTACCCGTGCACAATCACAAAGTGATTTCAAGTGAAGCTGCTTTTATGGGAGACACAAATGCACCAGTGCAATTTGCCCCACTTTCCCTGTTGCCAAGTAATGTTAAACCAAGTCGTCACTACGGTGTTCCCAAATCGCACTTTGCTGATAAACTGAGCGCACTGAGTTTGCACGGCGCTTTGGTGACTTTGAAGAACAAAAAAGTCCGTCTACATGCGGCTCGAACCTTGTGCATGTTTGGTAGCACATATCTGTGTGAGAAGCTCTTCTCAGTGATAAAGACTAACAAAACAGCACACAGGAGTAAGCCTCACTGATGAGCACCTGCAATCCATCCTGAGAATCTCCACAACACAGAACCTCACACCAAACAGAAACGAACCTGTGGCCAAAAAAGATGCCAGGCGTCCAGCTCTAAAATGACATATGAGCAAAGACAACTGAATGATTTGATTTGTTATTGCTGAAAGGAACACATTTTATTTATATTTCTAGGTTTTGTTATGCAGCATGTTCATATTTGAATTTGTATAATTTTGACAGGATATATTTTTATGGAGAGCAAAATCTTTTGGGATATTTAAAATCTAAGTTTATTTTTATATAAAATTACATAAGAGTAAAGAAATTTGAATGTTTGTTCTTTTAATGTTTACTTTATTTCTAACTTGTATAATTTAGACAGGATATATTTTTATGGAGAGCAAAATATTATAAGTTGTTTAAGGTTTGAGTTGATTTATTCACGAATAATATTCCTGTCTGTTTTACCATTCCTACCAAAGATATTTCTGTCGACTAAATAAAAATTCCTTCTATTTAAAATTTAAATAGAACTTGAACAAATATATATATATATATATATATATATATATATATATATATATATATGTCACACACATGCGCATGGGAGGCAGCTAAAGGGCTCAGTGAAGGCAGTTCTGAGCCATGCGGGATGTGGCAGGCGCACTAACTCTCTTTCTCACTTCCCTGTAGACCTAACCGGGAGGTTCCACCTGTCTCTCTGGGCGTCACTTCTGGGACCGAGCCAATGGAGACAGACCTTGCCAGCTCCGGCCCCTGATGTCACATCGGGACTAAACCAATGAACAATGAACACGTGCCCGACCCTTATGACCTCACTTCCTGTCTCCCCTTTAAAAGCCTTCCCTTTTCCCTTCTGTGTCAGTCTTGTTTTGGACTCTGTTGTAAGCACTTCAGTGCTGGTATTTGAAAAAAGCGAAGTTGCAGCCAGGATACCAAATTACATGGGTGGCTGCCCCAAACCTTTTTCTGTCTTTGACTCGTTTTGTGACAGTGGCGTAGTCGGCAGGATGGAGAAGGTCCCAGAGAGAGGGGACAGGACCTGCAAAACACCCAGGTGGGGCGTGCGGGGCGAGTATTCAGGCGGGGAGGGTGCCCGTGGTTGGCGAGACCGGTGCGGGCTCCGCTCCCAGCACGCAGAACTAGGCCATCTAGAGGCCAGGGGTGTGCGGGTGGGGCTCACCAGTGGGCTGCCCTGGAGGGAGACAAGAGGGACTCAGTATGCTCTCTTGGGGGAGAGTGCCTGCCCCCCAGTGAAACCACAGCCCCTTTTACCACCTTGGGGTGCCCCAGACTGGCAGGTGAGTAAAATAGCGAAGTGGAGGTTGGACCCTGAGAGGCCGACCAGTAAACAAGCCTGGTCCTTATGGGCAAAAGTATGGCAGTGGCTACGGCCCTTGGAAAACAAGCCCCACCAGGTCATTGAGCAGGTAGCGTGCTATCTGCTCCTGGCACTTCCCCAGGGCTTCACCCAGCGGTCTGGGGCGTGCAGTTTAAGAACATGTCTGAGCTCATAGAGCTTCTGGAAACACAGAGGCGGCCTCACACTCTGGGAGAGCAGAACCGTCCTTCTGCCAAACTCAGCGGGGTATGTCCCAAGACCTAGCCCCTCCCTGTATAACCGGAGCTTGCATGGCGTCGGCGCGCTGCATAAACGCTTGGAGGCGAGGAGGAATGCAGGTGGAGGGAGGAGGGCTTGGTGTGCTCTGACAAACCCGTTGGCGGTCCCGCATACAGGCGTGGTGATGTTAGCGGGTTTAAAACTCGCTCTGCTCGATTCCGGCAGCAACATTTCCATTGTTGCCCGCCGTTTTGTGCTACAGCGACAATGGCTAAAATTCAAGACCAGTATAACCTGTGTCCACGGGAAACCAGCTGGTACAGCACCGCCGCTTGTGTCATTAGCTACGGAGGATCAGTCAGAAAGTAACCGTGGCAATCCTTCCTGATCCTCCGCACCCGGTGATACTAGGCGGGACTGGTCTGACATTAAAGCGGTGAGACACATACCACTCCGGGGTTAAGTTGGGCCTCGTTATGGGCGGAGATGAACCGTCTCAAGCTGCCTCCACGCCGTGTAATCAGCCCGGCAGAGAGAGGTGAAGCAGCCGTCCTGGCTGGCGTGGCAACTCCGGGCGTCGCAGGCTGACCGTCATCCACCAGCGCCCGGCGGGCGGGAGAAACCACGCCCATTGAGGTGGCGCTGACCCTCTCTCCGTGTTGCGGTTTCAATTTAAAAAGGCGCCGGCTTCTTTCAAAGGGAGCAATGGAATGGCGACTCCCTGAAGTTTGTAAAAAATGCAGTGGTCCTTGTCAATGGCCAACGCACTAGTCAGTCGATGCCACAGGGCCCCTACTTTGTGTTAGATAATGACCTCCTTTACCGTGTAGCAATGCATGGCGGGCAGGAGGCGAGGCTGCTGCTAGTGCAGCGTACCTTCGGCGGCAGGTCTGCGAGCTAGCACACGCCCACCTCCTAGGTGGCCACCTGGGCACCGAAAAACTCTGGAGCGGATCAAGCTCGGTTTTACTGGCCAGGAATTAATGAGGGAGGTTAGTGCTTTTGCGCTTCCTGCCGGAGTGTCAACTGCGACAGATTCCTAGGAGGGACCGTGCTCCTCTTGTTCCTATTCCCTTGATTGGCGTTCCCTTCCACAGAATGGGGTCGACCTGGTGGGACCTCTAGAGCCCTCAGCCGAGGACACAAGTACATTTTAGTCCTCGTGGATTATGCTACGATACCCGAAGCTGTTCCGTTGCGCTCAGCTACCTCTAAAGCCATCGCGGGAATTACTAGGGGTATTGGCGTGGGGATCCCCAAAGAAGTCTTGACAGACCAGGGGACCCCTTCACCTCGGAGGCGTTCAAGGAGACTGCCAGATTACTGAAAATAAAGCATTTAAAACCTCGGTGTATCATCCTCAAACCGGCGGATTAGTAGAGAGGTTTAATCAAACTCTCAAGCAAATGCTACGTAAGGTGGTCAGCGAGGATGGAAGGAACTGGGATCAGCTCCTCCCCCTCGTCCTTTTTGCCTATCGGGAAGTCCCACAAGCCTCCACGGGGTTCTCCCCCTTTGAACTACTGTATGGCGACAACCTCGGGGCATATTGGATATTTTGAAAGAAGGCTGGGAAGAAGAGGCTCTTCCCACCACTAACATACTGGAGTATATCGCGCGATTCTGCGATAGATTTGGAAAGATTGGCCTGTCCTTAAAAGTCACATGGAGGAGGCTCAAGCAGCACAGGTTAGCTACTACAACGCGGCACGTCTCTTGGGAGTTCCACCCGGAGATCGGGTCATGGTCCTAGTGCCTACCTCCCACTCTAAGTTGCTTGCCCACTGGCAGGGCCCCTCTGAAGTTAAGGAGAGGAAGGGACTGGTGACTATTTGGTGAGTCAACCCAATGCGTCGGCCAAAGGCGGGTATATCATGTGAACCTGCTGAAACCGTGGAAGGACAGGGACCCGATCCCTCCTCCGGCCAGCCCGCTCACTCTTCGCTCACACACGACCTTAACTTTGGCGCAGACTTGAGACCCAGGCAGCGGCAGGAGCTGGAAACAGTTATCCGGACCGTTGAGAGGTAGTCAGTGAACACCCGGAAGGACCTCTCTGATTGAGCACAACATTGTGACAGAGCCGGGGTTGTTGTCGAACGCCCGTACCGTCTTCCCGAGGCAAAAAAGGCTGAAGTGGAGCTTGAGATCAAGCGCATGCTGGAACTAGGTGTAATTGAGGAGAGTTATAGTCCCTGGTCCAGCCCCATTGTGCTCGTCGGTAAGCCTGACGGGAGTTGGAGGTTCTGCAATGACTTCCGTCGGCAACCAAGTCTCCCAATTTGATGCCTATCCAATGCCCGCGTGGGCGACCTCCTCGAGAGGCTTGGACAGGCTCAATACCTGACCACACTTGACATGACAAAGGGTACTGGCAGGTTCCTTTAGCGGACTCCGAAGGAAAAACGCGTTTAGTACCCCTAGCGGACACTGGCAGTATCGTGTCCTTCCATTTGGGTTACGGGGCTCCAGCAACCTTTCAGCGTCTGGTGGACAAAGTGCTTGACCTCATAACTCATACAGTGCTGCCTACCTAGATGGCGTGGTCATCTATTCCAGCACATGGAAGGAACACCTACAGCATGTCCAAGCGGTATTACGGACACTTGGTGAGGCCGGGCTCCGGATTAATCCCAAGAAATGTTTCTTTGGATTAAGCGAGGCCAAATATTTAGGCTACCTGGTGGGTGAGGTACCGTAAGGCCACAGTGCTCCAAAATTGATGCCATTCTGAAATGGCCCGTCCATGAACCAAGCGGCAGGTCCAAGCCTTTCGGGTTAGCGGGTACTACCGCCCGGTTTGTACCCGGTTTTGAGCGCGCCCTTGACTGATTTAACAAAGAAGAGGGCCCGAACATTGTGGTATGGACTGCAAAACAGACGCTGCATTTGGTGACTTGAAGAAGGCCCTTACGTCCGCACCTATTTTGATGGCACCTAACTTTTCTTTGCCTTTCATCCTCCAGGCGGACGCGGACACAGGCCTGGGAGCGTGCTGAGCCAAAGTGTCGATGGTGTGAACACCCGTCATGTTCCTGAGCGGAAACTGTTGGACGGGAGACCAGGTATGCGGCGGTGGAGAGGAGGCTCTGGCGATTAAATGGCGATCACTCAGCTGAGGTACTACCTGTTGGGCGTGAGTTCACCCTTGTCACGGACCATGCACCTCTACAGTGGATGGCCCTGCACAAGGAGTGAATCCAGCGGGTCACCCGGTGGTTTCTTGACCTGCAGCCGTACAAGTTTTGCTCGTTCATCGTCGGGGTGCTCTCCATGCCAGCGCCGATGCTCTCTCTCGGTTTCGACCTCTCGGTTAAGGTCGCCCGACCCGGCAGGTCTGGGCTGAGGGGCCTTGTCACACTGCAGCGCATGGGAGGCAGCTAAAGGGCTCAGTGAAGGCAGTTCTGAGCCATGCGGGATGTGGCAGAGCGCACTAACTCTCTTTCTCACTTCCCTGTAGACCTAACCGGGAGGTTCCACCTGTCTCTCTGGGCGTCACTTCTGGGACCGAGCCAATGGAGACAGACCTTGCCAGCTCCGGCCCCTGATGTCACATCGGGACTAAACCAATGAACAATGAACCGTGCCCGACCCTTATGACCTCACTTCCTGTCTCCCCTTTAAAAGCCTTCCCTTTTCCCTTCTGTGTCAGTCTTGTTTTGGACTCTGTTGTAAGCACTTCAGTGCTGGTATTTGAAAAGAAAAGCGAAGTTGCAGCCAGGATACCAAATTACATGGGTGGCTGCCCCAAACCTTTTCTGTCTTTGACTCGTTTTGTGACAATATATATATATATATATATATATATATATATATATATATATATATATATATATTTTGCTGCATTTCACCTTAAAAATTATATCGTCATCATATGTAAATACGCGCTTTATAAAGTGGCCCAGGTTGTGAGATATTATAACTGTAGTGCAAGTTTACAGTGGGGTGATTGTACTTATAAGTACAAACCGTTCTACAAGGAGCAATTGATTGAGTGCATTTAAAGTTCTTGGGATTAAACTGTTTCTGAACCGCGAGGTCCAAGCGTGGCTGAGGTAGCGTGTCCTTAAAGCTGTATACCGATAATTTCTTTCCGATCAGCTGCTGCTGTGATTCACACTCAGATACAGTGATATAAATACTCCGAGTCGTGCAGTGAGAGTAATATGGAAAAAGATGATCGCTGTGGCAGCTCTAACGGGAGGAGCTGAAAAGAGGAAGAAGAAGAAGAAGAAGAAGAAGAAGAAGAGAGTAACAACGCTTAAAGCAGTTATGGTATTTGGAATACTATGGCTGTTCCCTGACCATTATATTGTTACGAAGTTAATTACAATCAGATGCATTACATTAATAAACAATATGCGGTTAGTTTCTGTGTATTTATAAAGCCACGTCATGAAAATAATGAGTAATCACACAAGAACAGTACTATTGCTTTGACGCTGGGTGCCGCCAGTTTGCAAAACCGAAATGGAGAACTTGCGTACGACAAGGCATGAGGTACCGTGGAAAAGTGCGTGGCTTTACGCCAAGTGTAGGTTTTATACATTGCGATTTGAACGTGGAAAAGTTCTTACGCTTAACATTTCTGTGCGCGCGCACCGCTTATACATGAGGCCCTGGTCTTACTATTGTTATTTCTACTTTGGGTCATCCTTGTCCATGCTTATAACAGTCATTTTTTATTTTCTTACAGGATCTACATCAAAATGGTATCTTGTAAAATGAAAAATACTATTAAGCAGGGGAGTCAGAAGAGGTAAAGTATGAAGAATTCACAAAAAAAAATAGAAACATTGTCTTAACATAATTAAATTGATAATGATGTAAGGAAAATGATATCGAGACTGCTATGAATGATGCAGATTTATTAGTATAACAGGAAGAACAGTCCATGTTGGATCTATTGGTAAAGTATGATGACAGAAAGAAATACTGTATCATGGCACACTACTGAAAAGGTAGGCAGAGTTAAATAATCCAGTAATGGTTTGAGTATACATGTCAATTCACCTTAATAAAAGGATAAGTGCTTGTGTGTCTATCTCTGTGGCTATCTAGTTACTATGTCTCTGTCATACCAATATTTGCTGCATCACAAACATTTTTAGTAATAAAATGCATTACATATGTCATTCCAATAAATGGTGCATCACAAACATTACCTATGGTTTTACAAACCCCATACTAGAAGGCATATAAAAAAACATATGCATTGTGTGCTGCATTGCAAACATTAACACTGAAGTCTACATTGATTACATAGATTTTAACCAATCTTAGCTGGGTAACACATGTGTGAGATACATTTTCTAAATACCCTGGGACATATCTTCAGTGGTATTCCTGTGGTCAAGGAATGTTTCAGGTCTTTAAACATCAGACACCCTTACCCAGGTGACCAGCCAATGATGATCAAGCCCACTCATGGATCAGCCCTCTTAATCCAAAGCTACCTGATGGCTTTCACTGCAGTTTCACTCCCAGATTTAATAGCCCTACTTCTTGCCTCTCCTGTAATGCCCAGTTGATTGAAGACTTTGCAGAGTGACCGTCTTACATAGCCTCTACATCCAAACGCTATGGACTCACAGAGCATCTTCCAGACTCTGTCCCGGCATTTCTCCACCAGATCCTGGTACTATGAATAATTTTTCTCGTTTGCTTCTTCCATACGTTTTTCCCAGGGCACTGTGTGTTTCAGTATGATCTGATGTTTTGTCACCTCACAGATAATGATCGTGTTTGGCACAGCTACTATCATTACAAAATAATGATTTAAGTGCAGAATGTGCTCAGATTGATTAGATCTATAAGTAGTTTTAAATGGATGGCAGTAAAGAAACCAGCTACAAAAACCTGCAATTATTGGTCTAGGAAGAGGAAATAATAGCTTAAGAAAGTACAGTTGAGTTCTGTAGTACAAAAGTGTGAATACAAATGCTTGATATCAATAAAATGACAAATATATAACTGGAAATGTGCTGAAGACAGAGATGTCACCACAAAACTGCTTAATATCATATCAGAACATAACTGGAAGAAATAATTGAAAAAGTTAAAGACAAGCAAATTTAAAGAGTTCAAACCTAATGAAATCCAACAGAAAATCAAATAAAGGAGTGAAACCAAGAGGCAGCACCCAAGAAAATGCTAAGTAGAAAAAGCTAACCATTTTTCTTCTAAAGTAGGTGAATAAACATATATGAATTTTGTTACGGTTCATTTGAATGTTGGTGGGAAACCTAATGTGCTAGTCACGAGCCATTACAGAAAATAAACAAAACAGATGGAATTCATGCTTATATTAGGCAACTGTAATAACACAGTAACATTTGTTGAAAATAGTGAGTGCAGAAATTTACAGTGTTATTAAGAAACTCTAAAAGCATGAAACAATTATGGAGGGAATCAAGGATTTCTACTAGAGGCTGAGAAGGAGACTAAAATTGAGTTAAAGATAAGTAAAGTGAATAGATGTACAGGGCCTCCTGGCTGGTCTCATAATGGTGCGTGGGAGCAAGCTGAATGACAGTGTTACCTAACAGCTAATCTACAAGGCTGCTAGTCCACTCACATTATCTGCATCTGATTAGTAAATGCAAGTAAGAACTTCACTGTATCCTACACAAATGAAAGTAATGACCCTATAAACCTATGCTCTAGTGGTAAAAATATACAGAACAGAAGATGTGATATCTGCTGAAAAATAGAAGAAGAAATGGAAGATTCCAGGACTGTATAGTCCATCTGAATTAAATGAAATGTAGTCGCCATCAGAGTTTTCTTCATCAAATGGGGCAATATGACTCCATTTGTCATAACAACAAACTGTAAAACAGAACCCCATCACAGGCAAGAATTTTTCAACTTGAAAAGTGGGAAATTTTAGACTTAATTTAATATGATTGCCAGGATGTACTGTATATCTGTGCTTGTAAAAACTCATTGTAATGGCATTCACTATAGAAAGACAATATGTGAAAAAAATAGTTAAAGCTTAATTCCAAAGCCATAAATTGAAAGGAAATGTAGAAGACAACCAATAGGAACAATCTAGAGTTCCCTGTCAGCCTAACACATATGTCTTTGGGAGGGAACCACACAAAGACATGGAGAGAACATGTACTGTAAACTGCACACAGGCAGTGACTGGGCCAGGACTTGCACCCAGTATCCTGGTGCTCCAAGGCAACAGTTCTAACCATGGCATCATTCTGCAGGTTTGATTTATCAGAGTTGAAGGACGTGTAGTGATTCAAGAGGCAAAAAGGTGAATTAAGAGGGGAAAATGAGATGAAAACAGAGAGGTACTTAAGGGCAGTGGAGGAAGATAGAAACCAAGTTTTCCACCATGAAGAAGGTTAAATAGTAACAGATCCCCACACATTGTAAATGTTTAAAAACTACAAGAAGTTTGGAGAATGAAGGCAGAACACTGATAGATAGATAGATAGATAGATAGATAGATAGATAGATAGATAGATAGATAGATAGATAGATAGATAGATAGATAGATAGATAGATAGATAGATAGATAGATAGATAGATAGATAGCTTAACTTCCATTTTAATCAGAATATTCAAATTAAAAGCCACTTTATTTTCTCTACTGCCAATCTTTTAGGATCAAATATATAACATACAATTAAGTAATATTTCAATACTGTATTATGTGCCTACTGCCTGTTCCATTGTCAGCCTACTTTAAGCTTAAACATTATTCAGTGTAGTCATGTCCCATGACATCCCTATGTTGTGTCCATCTATCTGGTCGTCTAAGATTGGTAATCCAAGGAGCCCAAAACTATTACGTGATCAAGAAATGCAATAATAGCAATCACTAATAGAACATTTATTTATCAGTATCAGTAAACCTTTTCTTTGACTAATGGCATTTGTCAATAGTTGGTTTTAAATATTTTGTGAAATGTATATTACTTAATGTGAAGGTTTTAAATATATTTAGAATTAGTGAGTAAATCTCATATGGAAGTGTGAACATAGGAATGAAAGTAGACAGACTTGGGTAGCAGGCTATAGGCAAACACTTTTTAGTTCCATCTGTTTTTATTTGTAGTTTTTCAGTAGCTTAAGATCATATTTTTGAAATGAGTAAATACGTAAATACAAGATAAGACTAAGCTTTTTACAAGGTAACAATTTCTTATCACTTATTTATATATTAAATATCACCTATACATGTGAGCCTTATCTCCTAAATTATTACAAATGATCTACATGTGTCAGTAATGTACTTCCTTCATGTTATTTCCTACATACAGACCTGATGGTGCTCTTTCTCATATTGTATACTCAAACTGATACAAAGCAACAATTATCATTCGCCCTACTATGATTTTTCAGAATAAATTGTTATATTCCTTTTTCCGTAAAAAAATTTGAAAGCCATTCATTTATATTTATGTTTCGCTGGTTGCTTCTTGTATTTCAGGGAATGATGTACGGTTTGTTTACTACTTAATTGGTAAATATTACTAGTAATAAATTAAGAATGTAAATAAGGAACAAACAATGCCGTTTTGAGACTGAATGCTTCTACTGTGAACATTTCTGCTCAGAACATGTGGCAGTATGCATTGGTATGGGGCTGTTGCTTCTACATTTCAACTGATGAATTACAAGAGAATTGCAAATGAAGCATGTGGTCACATTGCAACATCATAATAACCATCTAAAATGCTGCATTGAATATTTTCCAGATTTCACTTGCTGTTATATGTCCAACCACAGACTGACTGGAACATGAAGTCATTATTTTATAATGGCTTGGTTAAAACTATGGCCTGCAATTTGAAAAGAAACATTCAATCCAGTTTTTCAAATAGAAAGTAGTATTGTAATACAGTATTAAGCAGCATGTATCCATGTAGATTTTTCAAACATCACATTGATTTTATTATTTGGTTTAACTGGTTTTTACGATGGTTAGCATTTCTGCCTCGTATTCCTAGAGACCTTTGTTCAAGTCCTGCCCTGTATATCTCTCTAGAGTTTGCTCATTTTTTTCTCAAGGTTTACAAGTTTTGTGTTTTTTTTTTTTTTATTTTCTCAGGGAGGACAGTACATCTGTTACATTTCAGGAAAGTTCACCAGAGGCAATTAAAGATGTTCAAGTGTCAGAGAAACCAAAAGACATTTTGTACAGTTCCTCTATTAAAAGTGTTTTGACCTTCGTCATCACAGGTTGTATCACAATATTGCAGCCTTGGGCAAGAAGCAGCTATAGAGAGTTTCATGCAACACTTCTAAAGTCTGTGGTCACTAGCTCTCACAGTGGACTCTTTTCTGGCCCATCATTCTGTAACCCCAGACCCTCTGTCCATTCTCCTGAAATCTAGTAAATGATTAATAAAAAATCTTCATAAAAGGATATAGCCACAAGCTGTGAGATACATAAACATAACACCTGAACTTTAAGAGCTCACTACACTAATCTGATAAGTGGGAATTTGTTAAATGACTGCTTTATTTGATTTTTAAAATGATGGCCATTAAACAGATAGATAGATAGATAGATAGATAGATAGATAGATAGATAGATAGATAGATAGATAGATAGATGGATAGATAGAAGTTTTAAAATCAAACTTTACAGAAATTCAAGAAAAAAAATATAAAACAAAACATAATCACTAATTATATATTTTTTACCAGTACGTGGTACCACTAGGCTCGTAAGCCCCAGACACAGTAATGCCCAACACAGTCCCAGGCTCAAATAAAGGACCTTTATTGACCACCAATATTCCTCCAAAGCAACCACAGCCACACACAAACAATTACATGAAAAACAGACTCTTTTCACTGCTTCCTCTCTACTGGTGAGCGTCCCCTAACATCTGCCGACTCTAACTCCTCAAAGTGAGCCAGTGAGCCCCTTTTAAGTAGGACCCTGGAATGATTTCTGGTACCATGGTGCATCCTATTGGAAGCACTTCCAGGTCACGTGGTCCTCCCATGGTAGTGCCTTCTAAAGGCAACAAGAGACTCTGACAGGGCTACACTTTCAGACTCCAACTCCCATGAGCCCCTGCAGGTATCCAAACTAGGATGCCTCAAGAGGATCACTACCACCTGTCGTATGGGAGATGGAACTGCATCATCCCTTATATTCTTCTGGCTGGATAAGAAGTGAGTACCAGAATATTTACTATATCCACTTCATGTTACTTTATGTTTGTAGATTTAAAAATTTGCATTGATGTTTTATTAGAATGAGGTTCACCAAACCAAATTCCATTCAACTGAAATGTTTATAGCAATAGCGCACTTAATTTTTACTGAGAGATGCAGGTTAAGCTGATTGTCAGTGTTAAAAGTGTCAATAGGTATGTCTTGTGATGGATTGGCAAATTATTCTGGATGCTGCCAGGTTATTCTATTCCCTTGAGACTTACTGAGACTTTTGGTTGTGTTCCTCTCTTTGTTTGTCATTTTAGGTAACTTGTCTTTGACTGAATTTCTTCTTTTATTATACTAGGACATTACTGGGAAGAGTATCCAGGTTTAATGTTATGTTTTTACCATGTCAGAAATGCCAAATGATGCTTTTCTATGCAGTAAGAAATTGATAAGGACATGAATTGCAATAGTAAGTCTACCTTGCACTTTGTCAACAGTAAATGTATTCTTATAGCAGTTTTGATGCTCAATCACATGCAGAAACGTGTATCGATTAAAATGGCTCTGTCAAAGTCAGTACTCTTTCAGATAAACAGATATGCATAGTCACAATTACACTTAAGTGGGAGAAAAGTCCCATCACTTACTTAGCCTTAGTAGCCTACTTTACACTGTATTGTTAAAGGTTATGCATGTGATAGTAAACACTAATACCAGTAAAATTGTACTTAACTGTGATGTGAAACTAATGAAATTGGGTTTGTTATTAAAATTAACATATTTTCTTTTCATAAAATGTTTATGCATGTGTTTTGTCTCTTGTTTAAAATTGCATTGGACATACCACATACATTTGCCTGAATTAAAGTCAGCTTTTTCATCCCATTTCCATCATGTATGTTGTTTTAAATATAATTCCAAGATACTCTCTAAAAACACAATCAGACCACTAAACACATGAGCAGACTTGAATAACAGATCCTTTTTCCCTAAATAATATAATTAAACAACTAAACGCCTGTGTTGACACATTGCACTTTACTTTCCTTGCGCATTTTAGCATTTGTCATTAGAAATGGCATTAGAAATGTTATGGTACAGAATTACCAAACCTCACATCAATTCAGAGTCAATCTATTTCTTATCATTTGGGCATTTTTGTTCTTATTAGTCCAAATCAAATCGGAAAAGTAGGCATCTGTTGAGCCTACTAAAATATTTATGTAAATATCTTCAGAAGGGATTAGTGTAATTTTGTGTCATTTCCAACATTTTATATTGTTCTTTTTTCCTTTTTTGGAGTTTTTTGATTTTTTCATAGTGTTATTTTGGTATTTACAGATAACATGATGATGAATTTAAGGTGCAATACATCAATAAGCTGCCATACCAAGAAAGCTGTAGCGCATGCACTTCCAGCCATGTAATATCATAAAATGCAATTTTTAAAAACTGGCTGCAAGTAGAGCATAACAGTTGATTAAGACTTTTTTTTTAGCAATGACTTGTTGTTTTTGAGTTTTGTATTAAATAATAACTTCAATTTTTTTTTTTTGCCTGTTTGATGTTATTAACACTGTTATCTTTGTCTCCATACTTCCCTATGTTGGTATTGTTTTATAAATCAGTTATTGTGTACACTTTTGTAAAGTTTAGTAGTCCCCTGAGTTAATACAAGAAGGGAACTATGCAGAATGGGTTAAGGTTTGGGGTGGGGCGGGGGTTTTGGGGCTAGCAGTAGACTGACAAAACTCCTCCTCTAGGCTGACATTAGGCAGTATACAGGCCCTAATACACGCGGACGTGTTGCTCCTTCAAACATCCTGCCCTTTTAGGTCAAATGAGGGTTCTGGGTTTCAGGGATACCAGAGACCACTACAGCCAGCTATGGCCTGGAGCCTGTGCACCTACAGTGGAATAAGAAACTTCAGACCACATCATTTTCTGCACACTTTACTGTGTTGTACATTTAATTTTAAAAGGATAAATTTGACAGTTTTTCTAATCAATTTACTTCAATAACTCATAAATACAAAGTGAAAAAATGTTTTCAGAAAGGTTTGTAAATTTCTAGTTTATATGACTATTCAGACCCTTGGCTGTAACTCTCCAAATTGGGGTCAGGTGTATCCTGTTTGCTTTAATTACTTGATTGGAGTCCACCTGTGGCAAATTGAATTGATTGGACATAATTTAGAAAGGCACACATCTGTGTATATAAGATCCCAAAATCTGCACTGCATGTCAGGATAAAAAACCAAGCCCCGAAGGTCAAGGACCTCTCTATAGATCTCTGTGATTAAATTATGATGAGGCATAGATCAGGCCAGGGTGTAAAACCATTTCTAAAGCTTCGAGTGTTCTCAGGAGCACAGTGGCCTCAATAACTCAGAAATGGGAGATGTTTGGAACCACCAGGAGTCCTCCTAGAGTTTGTTTTCTGACCAAACTGAGTAACCAGACAAGAAGGTCCTTGGCCATGGAGGTGGTCACTCAAACACAACTTCAGAAGTCTTCTACTGGAATGGAACAACCTGTCAGATGGACAACCATTTCAGCAGCACTCCATCAATCAGGTGTTTATAGTAGAGCAGCCAACCCACTCAGAATTTGCCAAACAGCATTTAAAGAACTCTGAGAGCATATGAAAAAAGACTCTCTGGTCTGATGAGACAAAAATTCTGTTTTGGGCAGAACTCCAAGCACTATTTCTGGTGAAGTCCAGACACTGCCGAGGGTGGCACAGAACTAATGCTGCTCCCTGGTGCTAATTAATAATATTTATATCAAACAAAAAAAAATAAAAAATCACATGCATAACACCATCCCTATAATGAAACTTGGTGGTGGCACCATCATGCTCTGGGGGTGTTTCTTAGCAGCAGGGACAGAGGGATTGGTCAGAATTGCCGGAAGGAGGAATTCATCCATGTACAGAGAGGTCCTTGAAGAAAACCTGCTCCAGAGTGCACACAAGCTCACACTGGGAAGACAGTTCGCTTTTCAGCACAACAATGAACCAAAGCATACAGCCAAGACAATGCTGGAGTGGCTTTGAGACAAGTCCCTGACTATCTTTGAGTGACCCAAGTAAAGCCTAGACTTAAAACCCACAGAACATCTGTGGAGAGACCTGAAGACGGCACTTTACAACGCTTCTTATCCATTCTAACAGATCTTGGGAGATCTGCCACGAAGAATGGAATAAGCTGCCCAAATTAATTACCCAAAAGATCTGAAGATGTAATTGCTGCCAAAGGGACCCATACAAAGTACTGAATTAAGGGTCTGAATAATTACATAAATAATAGATTTTATTTTTTGATTTTTAATAAATTTGTCAGACTGTACTGAAAACATGTTTTCAGTTTGTCACTATGGGTTCTTGAGTGTAGATTGATGGCTAAAAATGGCAAATTTATCCATTCTTAATTAAAAGCACAACACCAAAAAGTGTGAAGGGTTTGAATGCTTTCTGAATTAACTGAAGAGAAGTCTACTGATTCTAGAGCTTAGTCTCAAACTGATATTATAATATATGTTTAAAGGCAGTCTTTGATAGAGAATACAATCAGGGCCATAGGTTCACTGGTGGAAGTAAAGCAGGTCAGTATGTTGAAGATATAAAGGCGATTAAGTATGTGTTCTTCATGAGGCTTAATTGTGGAGAAGTCACTTCATATCTGAAACAAGAGAGTAAGTTTGTTTAGAAAGACCTCGAAGAGAAGTAGAATACTGTTTGGCTTTAATTTACCTTTGAAGGCTTTTTAGCTCGCTCTTTATTTATTTCCGTGTTTGTGTTTTTTATATATATATATATATATATATATATATATATATATATATATATATATATATATATATATATATATATATATATATATATATATATATATATATATATATATACACACTTTGATAAACATTTAGTTTCTTTGGCATTATTCTGGGCTAAGAGATGCTCCAGGAGTGCCATTTTATAAGAAATAACACATTATATTTTTTTTACAATATATGAAATACAATCAATACTAGAATTTTAGATAGATAAATAAAAAAATAATTAATTTAACAAAGTAAATTCACTGTTTAAGAAGATGATTATTCTATTATCTTTGGGCTAAAACAATTTACCAGAATATCAGGATCTTATAAACATATCCAAATGACTTCACTGTTATGGTTTGTACCAAGTACAAGAGAATCCATATGTTTTCCATTAAAGTAAAAAAAGAACTCATCCAGACACGGCATTGCTGTTATTGTTTGCTGCTGCCAAACCAATAATTGCAAAGAAACAGGTTGATTTAGGCAGAATTTGGCTGCAGAACATTAAACCCTTCTGGCTACTTACATGAATTCAAGACTCCCATATTTTATATTAACATTTACAAACTTTCTGCCAGCAAGTGTCTGGGGAGTTTATTCTTAACAGTGTTTGAATTTATCATGAAAAACATGCAATGATTAATTTAACTTTTTTTGGAAAAAATGTCATTAGACAAGTACTGTAAACAATTGGATTCTCAATATATGTACAGTCTTTCTGTGACAAACATGTACAAGTTTCTTTTCTTCCCCATTCAAATCTGCTTTATTAAGTACTTTTTAATATACGTGGCAAAAAATGCCTTATGCATTTTTTTAAAACGCATCACTTTTTTTCATTAAAGTGGGAGAAATTTTTTTTTTAGCCAAATGGCAATACATTTGATGGGTTTCCATGATTGGCAGAGCAAGGTAAAGTATCATTTACGACCACCGAGGCAGACAGATAGAGCCACACTTGAAGAAGACATTGTCCTGCACATTTTTGATATACTTTGTTATTCCCCAAGGGGAAATTGTCATTTTCACATGTCCTTTTGGGGTCAAAGGACAGGGTCAGCCTTTGGACAGCACTCCTACATCACTTTTCAGGTTAAAGCCATTGCTCAAGGGCCCAATAGAGTAGGATCTCTTCTACCAGTTGAACCAGCAATCTTCTGGATATAAGCGCCCAGACCTTCTGAAACTTTGTACTTTGTACTTCTGTCTCAGTAGCAGAAGTAAAGTTACACCTAAACCTACAAGTACAGAAGGGTTTAAATCTGTAGTCACAGGAGGTACATTGGTTGGAGGAAAATGTCTGGATCCTGATGTGAAAGTCCAGAGAAGAGCAACTAGGGATTCCAGGATTAAGAGGAATGAGCTATGAGAAACGATTGAAGAAGATGAACCCTTTTTAGTTTAAGTAAACGAAGATTAAGAGGCTAGCAGTAGACTGACAAAACTCCTCCTCTAGGCTGACATTAGGCAGTATACAGGCCCTAATACACGCGGACGTGTTGCTCCTTCAAACATCCTGCCCTTTTAGGTCAGATGAGGGTTCTGGGTTTCAGGGATACCAGAGACCACTACAGACAGCTATGGCCTGGAGCCCTTGCACCTACAGTGGAACAAGAAACTTCAGACATCATTTTCTGCACACTTTACTGTGTTGTACATTTAATTTTAAAAGGATAAATTTGACAGTTTTGCTAATCAATTTACTTCAATATCTCATAAAGGTTTGTAAATTTCGCTTATATGACTATTCAGACCCTTGATTGTAACTCTCCAAATTGTGGTCAGGTGTATTCTGTTTACTTTAATTACTTGATTGTAGTCCACCTGTGGCAAATTGAATTGATTGGACATAATTTAGAAAGGCACACATCTGTGTATATAAGATCCCAAAATCTGCACTGCATGTCAGGACAAAAAACCAAGCCCCAAAGGTCAAGGACCTCTCTATAGATCTCTGTGATTAAATTATGATGAGGCATAGATCAGGCCAGGGTGTAAAACCATTTCTAAAGCTTCGAGTGTTCTCAGGAGCACAGTGGCCTCAATAACTCAGAAATGGGAGATGTTTGGAACCACCAGGAGTCCTCCTAGAGTTTGTTTTCTGACCAAACTGAGTAACCAGACAAGAAGGTCCTTGGAAACGATTAAAGAAGTTGAACCCTTTTAGTCTAAAAAATTAGGGCAGTGCGGTGGTGCAGTGGGTAGTGCTGCCACCTTGCAGTTAGAGACCCGGTTCACTTCCCGGGTCCTCCCTGCGTGGAGTTTGCATGTTCTGCATGGGTTTCCTCTGGTTAGGTGGATTGGCGATTCTAAATTGTCCCTAGTGTGTGGATGTTTGTATGCGTGCCCTGCCCGGGGTTTGTTTCCTGCCTTGCACCCTTTGTTGGTTGGGATTGGCTCCAGCAAACCCCTGTGACCCTGTAATTAGGATATACAGGGTTGGGTAATGGATGGATGTTTAAAATTATAAAAAGGTCCAAAATTGTTTTTTCCCCAACTTGTTCTCAGGTGCTTCTCTTTTTCACTCTTTTTATTCTCCCTTTCTCACCCTTGGGGTCTCCTGAACAGGATTTAGACACCAAGAAACATGGCCCCCTTTCAGGCTCTCTTACCCAGCTACCTCCTTTGGTACCTTCTGGGATCCGCCAAGCCCAACTCCCTCTTCTTGCCACCTCAGTCTGTCACCACAGGCCTTTCCAGAGCCCAAAAATCACCCTGCTTCTCTCACTCAACAGGTTTAATCCATGCCTTTCACTCCACCGTGGGTCATCTCCTACCAGTTCATTTCCTTGTTCTGGCCCTAGATTGCCTAGCTAATTCTGTACTTTTTTCCCTCATTTATCTTCCTGTTTTTATTTCTCCTCCCTCTAACTGACCGACTCAGACTTTTTATATGCTTATGAGTGTAGGTGCCTCCATTAACAATCCAATGACCAATAATGAGGGATGGTTAAGCTGTTCGCTCTCACACACACAAATGAGTAATCAGCCAATTTCCCCATTACATGTTTCATGGCCACCTGTCACTTTTGCACACAACTTTGCCCATAAAATCTAAGCTGCACTATTTAAAAAAACCTGCAACATCTTAACCAGCCACAGACCTTTGACATGTCATGCCATAGGAAGTGCTTGGTTATATTTTTGAAATATGAAAGTAGACTTGGTTGGCTGGAGGTTCCAGGACCAGTTTAGTCAGACCAATAGCAGTGGTATTTAGTTTATTATCTGTTTATTTTGTGCTTTGTGTTCTCCATTTTATACATAAATTCCTGCGTGATTTGGGTCACCTTTGGAGAATCTAGGTGAAACTTATGGAGGAGCTTGTTGGGCTGAATGGTCTGTTCTCACCACAATTGTTAGTAATGTTCTTTGAATTATTTTAGGAGTGGTGGGGTTGCTACTAAGTTTCTCCTCTAATCATATTATATATCACTAGGGGGGCCAAGTCCCCCTGGTGCCTTTTGCACCCAACCCCCTGTTCCGGTCAGAATATTAGAAAAATCTGTAAATGTACAAAAGAAAAATTATGATTTATTGGAGTCAAAATCACAAAATTCTATAAATATTTAAAAGAAAAATTAATTATTATTTAACGGAGTAAAATCATGAAATGAGAATAAAATATTTACTCTCTCACCGATTGAGTATTCCCATCAAATATCTTGATATTTTAGTCTATAATTTAAAAAAGGAATAAGAATCTGAAAATCTAACAACATAACATTAAAGTTTGATAAATTCTAAAAAGAATGATACCAAACATACTGTATATATGTAGGTTTTAAAATATGCCCGATTTAAAGCGTGACAAAAAAGTCACATAAAATCGCTGTACAAAATCGTACGCACTTTTAGGCTTAGGAAGTTATATATAGAGAGTAGATTAAATATGGAGGTTCAACCTTGGCCTCTCATAGATAGTACTTTTACAATTTTTCAGCTGGTTTTCTTAATGTTTTTAACTAGTGAAAATCTCCATCTGCCCAAAGGGGTACATATGTGGTTCAAAGTTAAAACACTTCATTTTGCAGGCAAAAGATCTCATTCTGTAGAATGCTTGGCACTCTTTATTCCACTTAAACTGTCTTTCAAGTCTTTCTCATGTACTAATTTTTGTCAAAGTTACGGCAGCAGGAGCGCTTTTGAGGAGCAAAAAAGTTTCAAGGCAGGAAACACATATGGTCAGGACTTCCAGACTACTGCAGTGAATAGTCAGCAAGATTTTGCACTTTAGGAGGAAACCTGCAGACACTCAAACTGCAAAAAGGAGACGCCTTAGATTAGGGCTCAAACACTTTAATGATGTAATAATATTTAAAAGATAAGAAACATTTAAAATGTACCCTTTGTTCTTGTAGAGTACACACCCACTTATACATAGCTACTTATGATAAAACTGTGTCAATTTTGTTTTGTTAGTTTGTATTAAAGATCTAGAAGCAAAATGTATGCTTAATGATGGCATGTACTATACAAAAGTAGAAATATCTACTGCATATGTGAGGATGGAAGTTTAATGATTAAAAAATGAAACAGGTTAATGGCATTGTACAGTACATTACAGTAAAAAACACAACATTAATGGAGACAAATTGAGAGAACCGCACATCCAATGCTGCATCCGCATACGGATTTTCATGCCAGTTCACATGTTAATTTTGGTGCTACTCCAATTAGCTATTCATTAATTTTGCAAGAAATTGTTTGTGTTTTTTGATGAAATACCAAAATAAACCCTCAAGATCCTGCTTATTTTTCCTTCTCTGGCACATAGGTTTGGAACTGCTTCAGATGTCTTTGTTGTATAAAGTTGTGAATGTTTCAGCACCATTTTTACTCAGTTTATATGGCCGTAGGAGTAGTAGGAGAAGGGATGTTGCATGTGTAGAGTACAAAGAAATTCTTAATAAGATGTTCATGAACATGCAACATGTTGCCACTCTTTAATGGTGTGATAAACAATAAAAGCTTCCTCTATGGGGTCAGATCTACTTTCAAGGGACAAACTATTGGGAATTCTTGAGAACACATTCGAAAGCACAACATACTGTTAAATACAGTTTGATGTAAAACATTATATTACAGGAATTTTGAAAAGATTAGTTAATTTGTAAGATGTCAATTAAAACGATGATTGAACAGTAATGTACTGTATGATGCAATGAAGTAGTTGGACTTCTTTATTGTCTTTCAAGGATAGCCTCATCAGAATACTACATTTGAGCTGAAATTTGTCAACAACTATATACAGTAATAGCTCTATCCATATATTATATTTTAGTCATAAACTGCCAAAATTTCCACAAGAAAATTTGTCAGACAACTATAGACACAGGTAATAGCTCTATCTCATATATTCATACTTTTAGCTATC
>NW_024379443.1:0-25000 GCF_016835505.1 Polypterus senegalus
GAAACATTAAAACAGAGAGAAGCAAAAATTGTTGTCTTGGTGAAAGCAGCACCTGACATTTTCAAAAATTAAACCAAAGATCATGATTTGAACAAGAAGCCGTAAATACTACAGTTGAGACTAAAGAGAATCGGACCTGACGGACAGTCAGGAGAGGGCCGACGTCACTAGTGTCTCTGTGGAGTCACCGACACAGATGAGAACAACGAGGCCAGTGCAGGAAATAAGACACGTCAAACAACGCCAAAGCCAAACAAAATGGCTTCTATTGTATTTGGTGCAAACGTGCAAACCCACAATGCTCAGAAACATTTCAACATTTTTTTCAAAGACTATTTTCGCCCCGGGCAGTGCCCGGTATTTCCCCTATGTTCGCTAGTATCAAATAAAGATTAACAAACATCTGTTTGTCCTCCGTCAAATCCATTTAGCCCAGTTCAGGCTCATGGAGGCCCACAGTCTATCCCAGCAGGAAGACATGGCAGCAGGACATCACAGCCCCCTCTCGTTTACACAGGGACAATGGAGGGTCAACCGAGGGTCTGCTGGACATGAGAGCAAAACGGGAGGACGATGGCCATCCAGCATGCATTGTAAAACTCCAAAGTTATCTTTGAGGGGGCAAGACTTTCACAGCATACTGTATATGTCCCTTCTTTAAATTCAATTTGTTTTTTTTAGTTTATCAGGCTTGCTAAGAAGACAAAAAAAAAACATTTGATGTTTAATAATAAACTGAAACAAACCAAAGCTGCAAAGACCCAATGAATGTTTTGCTGCACAGGACAGGCTGGACCGTTCTGTTTGTCTGTCTGGGTGATCTTATCAGAGAGCTGAAGGTTTCTCCTTCACAAGCTGCTCACTCACATCCCTCTCCCGTTTCTCCCTGCATTATAAGCACAAGTCAAGGAAGCAATACTTTAATAAAGGAGGCCAGAATCAATGAATAAATAGCTGACTGTCCTTTTAAGAGTTGGCCGGGAACATCAAAAACATCAGCAGACTAAGAGGTAGATTGTATTTCAGCAAAAATTGAATTTTCCTCAACGGCCGAGTCCTCAGTTGCCGTGTTCACCTGATAAACACATCCCAGTGGCTTCAGACACGACTTGACCTGAACATTTCGAGCTCTGCTGTCGATTCCTTCAAATCGTCCTTAAAGCTAAAAGCAGAGATATGCCATTGCATGATTCCAAAAATAAATAAATAAATAAATGATAAGATAATGCAAAATATGCGACTCGCAAATGAGCACGGGTTCAATTCATGGCAGATATCTGCAAAACAAAATCCCATGAAAAACCAAAAATGCATAGATTGTTATGCACAATACATTCAAATGCTCAAAAGCGATTCTGTACTGCGACCTAAACCACCTGACCATTACCTGAGCCCACTAATCCAGGAGACCAGAAACTTGGCAGGGCCTGCACGGGGCCTACGTGGGTCTGCAGCATCTCTGACTGACTCGACTTTATATAAAAATCATCTGTCAACCATAAACAAGATATTAAAGCACAAGTCACACAGTCACTCACACCTAATCGGCTGGGGATACCACAGTGTAGTACCCTCTTGTTTGGAATCTGACCAAATTCCTGCCATTGTCCTGAGGTGCATATTAAGCTATAGGCCAGGAAAATGAATGGAAGAAATTATTAAGGATAAGACTGAGCAACACCTGGCAAGAGCAGGAGTTATTAGGAACAGACAGCATGGCTTCAGAAGACGGAGGTCGTGTTTTACTAACATGCCGGAATTCTACGAGGAGGCAACAAAAGGATACGATCAGAGCGGAGCAGATGATGTGACGGATCTGGACTATCAGAAAGCATTTGATAAGGCGCCACACGAGAGGGTGGGCATCAAACTAAAAGAGGTGGCAGGTCAGGGTGTGGTGTGGAGATGGGATACAAAATTGGCTCAGACATAAGAAGCAGAGGGTGATGGTGCAAGGAACCTCATCAGAATTGGCCAGCATTAAGAGTCGTGACCAGCAGGGGGCAATACTGGGGCTGCTGCTGCTACAGGTGCATCTCAATAAATTAGAATATCATTGAAAAGTGAATTTATTTCAGTAATTCAATTCAAAAAGTGAAACTCATACACACAGAGTGATACATTTCAAGTGTTAATTTCTTTTCATTTTGCTGATTATCGTGTACAGGTAATGAAAACCCAAAAATCAGTAACTCTGAAAATTAGAATATTACATAAGACCAATGGGGGGGGGAGTGGGGAGATTTTCAATACAGAAATGTTGGCCTACTGACAAGTCTGTCCATGTGCACACTCAATACTTGGTTGGGGCTCCTACTGCAAGAAATAAATTAACTTTTGATGATATTCTAATTTATTGAGATGCACTTGTATAAATGATTTAGATAGGAATAGAAGTAACAAGCTTAATTGTTTAAGTTTAATGATGATACCAAGATAGGAGGATTAGCAGATAATTTGGAATCCGTTATATCATCACAGAAGGACTTGGATAGCAGACAGGCTTGGGCAGAGTTGTGGAAAATGAAATGTAATGTCAGTAAATGTAGAGAATTACTTAAAGGAAGTCAAAGTGTTACAGTAGAGTCTCGCTTATCCAACATTCTGTATTATCTAACGTCCCATCGCAAAAAAAAAACGCATCAATCGGCAACAAGAACTGCAAGTTATGAGCGTAAGCTTAGACTATTTTTTGTTGCTAAGTTCACTTTTTCAGTTTTGTTGTAAAACATGATTACAGTGGATTATTTGGCCAGCTCTATCTGCCATTTGTGCGTGTGTCTCTCTGGCGCACTTGTGTGTGTGTGTGTGTGTGTGCGTGCATGTCTCTCTCTCTCTAACACTCAGGGAAAGACTGAACACGTGCAAAAATCACTGGCGCCCATAAACCGAAAGGGAAACTAGCTTGTTCCTATACCGAGTGTGTGGTCGTGAACAGATGCAAAAGTTTGGCAAACTTTTTGGTCATAACCCGATTTGTACGTGCTCAGAGACGTTCGTGAACCGAGCCACTGTATTAGGTTCGTAATGTGTAAAATTATAGCATAGTTTGACGTTTAATAGGCTTTTTCTTAACACCTCCCATTATTCGACATTTTCGCTTATCCGACGTTCTGCCGGCCCGTTTATGTCGGATAAGCGAGACTCTACTGTAGTTATGAATACACAGTGGAGGGTCAGAAAATTGAGAGGACACCTTATGAGAAGGATTTAGAAGTCGTAGTGGACTCTAAGCTATTGACTTCCTGACAGTGTTCAGAAGCCATTAAGAAGGCTAACAGACTGTCAGGTTATATAGCGCCTTGATGTGTGGAGTACAAGTCACAGGAGGTTCTGCTCAAGCTTTATAACACACTGGTGAGGCCTCATCTGGAGTCCTGGGTGCAGTTTTGGTCTCCATAAAGACATAACAGCACAAGAGAAAGACCAGAGACAAGCGACTCGGCTGATTCAGGGCTACAGGGGATGAGTTATGAGGAAAGATTACAAGAGCTGGGCCTTTACAGTTTAAACAAAAGAAGATTAAGAGGTAAACTTACTGAAGTGCTTAACATTTATGATGTGATTTAGTCCAGTGGATTGAGACGGTGACTGTGGAATGAGTAAATCAAGAACACGGGGACACAGTTGGAAACTTTAAGGGGAAATTTTGCACAAACATTAGGACATTTTTCTTGACACAGAGAACCAGAGACACTTGGAATAAGCGACTAAGTAGTTTGTTAGACAGTAGTTTTCAGAACCATTAAGAAGGCTAACAGAGTGTCAGGTTATATAGCGCCTTGATGTGTGGAGTACAAGTCACAGGACGTTCTGCTGAAGCTTCATAACGCACTGGTGAGGCCTCATCTGGAGTCCTGGGTGCAGTTTTGGTCTCCATAAAGACATAACAGCACAAGAGAAAGACCAGAGACAAGCGACTCGGCTGATTCAGGGCCACAGGGGATGAGTTATGAGGAAAGATTTTAAAGAGCTGAGCCTTTACAGTTTAAACAAAAAAAAGAGTAATAGGTGACATGAGTGAAGTGTTTAAAATGATGAAGGGAATTAGTCCAGTGGATCGAGACTGTTATTATAAAATGAGCACATCAAGAACACAGTTGGAAACTTGTTAAGTGTAAATTTCGCACAAACATTAGGAAGTTTTTCTTTACACAAAGACAGACAGACACTTGGAATAAGCGACCAAGTAGTGTGGTAGACAATAAGACGTTAGGGACCTCTAAAATAACATCAAGTTGAGTTTTGAAAGAATGGAGTGGACAGGACTGGCGAGCTTTGTTGGACTGAATGGCCTGTTCTCGTCCAGATTATTATAATGTTCTAATTTTCATTGTTTTAGATAAATTTGTATGATGGGTTGAGGCAGAGCTTCTTAAACTCGGTCCTAAGGGGCCTCCTGTGGCTGCAGATTTTTGTTCCAACCAATTTCTTTTATTGAATTTATTTAAAACACGTAACATTCCATACAATCAAGCCAATCTTAAAACAAAATTCAATTCAACCCCCACCCATGAGAAAGAGAGGAAGGCCAACTTGAGAGTAGTAAAGAGAGAATGGAGTCCTCCTCAATATAAGTGCTTATTCTAAAATATTATTGATTAGGTCCTGCCAGATTTTAAAAAAGTTTTGTACAGATCCTCTAAGTGAGAATTTCATTTTTCCCCCCCAATTTCAAATAGAATATAACAGCTGTGGCGGACAGCTGGGGGTGGTACCCAGCCGGGACGCCCAGGAGGAGGAGGACAGGAACAAAAACCTGCAGCCACAGGGGGTCCCTAAGATCGAGTTTGGTAAACGCTGATCTATAACATCAGTTAAGAGATGCCCCTTCGGTCTCAGCTTTTAAATGCCGGCTGAAGACTCGCCACTTTAGATTAGCACACCCTGACTAGAGCTGCTGATTAACGGTGCAGAGTCCATCTCTGTTTTTGGTCATTAGCACTAAAACAGAAGTAATAAGAATTTGATACTAACCCTCACCTATTCTGTTTCTCTTCTCGGTACTCAAATGTGGCACTTGGTGCCCACAGCCCACCTGCCAAGTTGTTTGACTGCCTAAGGTAAAGTCACCCTTGGAGGATCGCAGGAATCGTGGGGTAGAGGGGCCCTTTCATCGAATTGGTTGGCCCAGCGCTGTTTCAGCTTTGGAATGGCCAAGTTGGGGAGGCAGCTTGATGGCCGAGGTCTCCAGGACTCTAAACCAATCCAAATCCTATTATGGGATATCATCTACTGTTAAACTCTGCTCGGTACTTGTAACCTTTTTATTTTATACTGTATTGAGGATTACTTGTCTTCTTTGCTGTGTATTGTGTTATATTGACCCCCTTCTTTTTGACACCCACTGCACGCCCAACGTACCTGGAAAGGGGTCGTCTCTCTTTGAACTGCCTTTCCCGAGGTTTCTTCCATTTTCTCCCTACAAGGGTCTTGTGTTCTTAGAGAGTCAAGGCTGGGGGGCTGTCAAGAGGCAGGGCCGGTTAAAGCCCATTGCAGCACTTCTTGTGTGATTTGGGGCTATACCAAAATAAATTCTATTGTATTGTTACTCACTGACTTAAAAGAGGTGGGCTGGGATTCTTCCATTTGAACAAGACAAGGCTACGTGCCAAGAGTGAAGTAAGGGTAGTTACAGTTTGTTTGTCCTTCTCCACTTTAAGCCCCACTGTGAGCCCACCACAACAACAACATTTATTTCTATAGCACATTTTCATATAAACAAAGTGCTTTACATGATGAAGAAAGAGAAAAAAATACAAAATAAATAATTAAAATTAGGGAACACTAATTAACATGGAATAAAAAGTAAGGTCTGTTGGCCAGGGAGGACAGACAAAACAAAAACAACTCCAGACGGCTGGAGAACAAAATTTAATTTGCAGGGGTTCAGAGGCCATGAGACCACCCAGACCCCTCTAAGCATTCTACCTAACATCAATGATCTCAATCAGTCCTCATGGTATTCAGGGTTCACATGGGAGAAGTTGATGAGGACGGTCATGTGGACTTCTGGCCTTCAATCCATCAATGTAGGGACATCACGGTGCTTTGATCAGGTGGTGGTGGCGCAGATCGTGACCGTGACACCAAGGCCATCTGAAAGGCAGTTAAAGACTTTTGTCCAGAATTCTGTAAATTTGGTGGAGGCCCAACACATGTGGCCCAGTGAAACTGACGCTCGATTACAGCATTCACAAGTTGGCCTCAAAACATTTTGGACAATATTAAACGTTTAAAATTGTTCCAAACCAATTTCTGTTTTTAAATTCAACTCCTAGCCTAAGCAAGCAATTAATGCTCAGTTTCTATGTTTTGGGTCAATGGAAAATTTATACTAATTTTGGTAAATTTACTGCAGAATATAGCAAGAATTTCTGTATGATACATGGGGATACTCCAGCATGTGTGTTTTTTGATTCATCTTGCTTTGTAAGATTTTGTGATGATGTTCACTCGGCTCTACCAGGCGTTCTGCTTATTTCATTCATTCCATTGCAATGAGTGCATTAGTGCACCCGATACTGAAGCAGTTGCAGTCTGTCAGCATTCAGTGCCCGGATGTCTGCTTTGCTTGAGGTTTGTCGTTATCAGGATATAATTAATGCAGCCAACTTCAGAGGAAAAGGGCAAGTTGATAGGAAAACAGCAACAGAGTGTTAAGCACTTAAAGAGAGGTTAGGAGCGGACGCCGACAGAGCGCATTGCCGCACCCACCACATGACAGATCAGCTCAGGATCCCAGATTAAGACCCGACTTCAGGCACGCAATGGGCGACACCTCAGCACCACACTAGTTCAGGTTTGAATGGTGTGAGGAAGAGTGTGAGATTTTTATGGTGGCTGGAGTGCCAATTCTTCAACCAACCCCCAGGTTGGAGGGCCAGATGCAGATTAACGTCATACCCAGGATGAAGACATTGGAAGGTTAAGGGCCTTGTTCAGGGGCCCAACAGAGTAGAGTCACTTCTGGCGTTTACGGGATTTGAACCGGCAACCTTGCGATTACCACTGCAGATCCCTACCTCAGAGCCACCTGCACTTAAAGCGACAGCAAAAATATTTCGGAACGTCTTAACAAAATGTCCGTAACAGTCGCACTGCTACGCTTTTAAGAATCTGGAATAAAAAGAAACCCAGAAAGACCAGCGAATTAAATGAGATCACTTTGAGGTAAAATGACTCCCTAAATTGTGGAAGTGGTTGGAATAAAAAAAATTTGAAGCCACTGTGGGCCCCTAGGACTGAGTTTGAGAACCTCTGGGTTAAGGTGCTGTAAAGAAAGCAGACATACGAGTTTTTAAATGCATCATCGCTGGCTGAAATGCCCCATCTGCCATCTACAGCGGTGTTTCCGTCGACTCACGCTGGTGGGTCGTGAGTTGCTGTTATTTATGATGTTTGGTGGGCTGCCCTGTTGTTGAGAATTTGTCCTTTTTCCATGTGATCGGTAACTCCCTGCTGGGTTTGAACCACAAACGCTACTCCTCTGAAGATTCACAAACAGAACTGTAATCCCACATTAATAAACCGGATGGCCTGTGAATGATCACATCACTGACATGACATGGCCTGTAAGCTGAGCTAAACGAAGTTGGTTTTGTGTTTTTTGTTCTTTAACACCATGAGGACCGATTGAGGTCATTGATGTTAGGTAGAATGCCTAGAGGGGGCTGGGTGGTCTCGGGGCCTGGACACCCTGCAGATTTTGGTTTTTTTCTCCAGCCGTCTGGAGTCTTTTTTTGCTTTGTCTGTCCTCCCCGGCCATCGGACCACCTTACTTTTCTGTCACCTCTATGAAGGGGAAGGAGCCTGAGCTGGTGAGCGAAGTCGAGATTGGAAAGACCTTGCTATGAAACCTGAGGGTCTCAAAATTAGCGTCCAACTCCAACTGGTAATGATGCCATCCATGATCTTTATAAAATAGATTAGAGTAGATCATTTTTATTAATCCTATGGGACATACAGCAGCAGAAACAAAGCACAAGGATACAAACACACAGGACAAATAACACAATCAATCAATAATTGTGTATTGTGCAGATATTTCAAAATGAACTTAATGAGTACATCGGGAGGAATTATTGAATTGCCTGAAAGCAGCAGGCAGAAAAGACCACCATAGGCGCTTCTCAGCACACCGTGGTGGACTGAGCCGGAGGCTGAAAGTGATCCAAGACAGCGCATCCTGGAGAGGATTTAGGGGATTTTTCGGGATGGCATCCCTTTTTGCCATCATCCTCTTTTCCACAAAAGCTTCCAGCGTGTCAGGGTTGGCCCTGTGGTGGAGTGGGCTATCCTGACATGTTTGTTCGGTTCATTGCTCTTCTTTTGTGCTCAGGTTGCTTCCCCAGGAGACCACAGCACAGAACACCACTATGGCTACTATGGGCCGAGAGAACATCCAGCAGCTTACTGCAGACATCAAAGAGAGCCGAGTCTCCTAATGAGGTCCAGTCTGCTCTGGCCCTCCCTGTCCAATGCCACTGTATTGTCAGACCAGTCCAGGAGATGGGAGATTTATTCTTCATAAAAATGCTCTGTAATAACAAGAAGCACCGTGAGTAACAAAAAGGAGCTGCTAGCAAAGGCGACCCAAGATAAAATCTCAATACGGATAAACCGAAGGCAAAGTCATAAAACAGAGCAAAAAGGTAAATAATTCCTGAAATTACAAAAACACAAAAAAATGATCCCAAAGAAAACCACCCACCACACGGATTAAGATGATTAAAACTGTGGGTGCCCCCTGCCTTTAATGGGCACAGGGCAGTCCCTTGCAGTGACGGGCAGGTTGCTCCGCCTCTTGGGGAAAACACAAGGCAACAACAACAACAACATTTATTTATATAGCACATTTTCATACAAACAGTAGCTCAAAGTGCTTGAAGGCAGATACATAAAAGATAAAGAATAATGAAAATCATTCACAAAATAAATCAAAAATGTTCTGCAAAGACATAAATCAAGAATCGGAATCCCAGCCAGCAGAAACACCAGGGTGGCACAGGGAAACGGGAAATTGTAGAACGAGGTGTTGGCAACCCTGGGGCATCGGCAGTTGTTTGGGACCGATGCAACTTTGTTTAGAACTCCTTGCTGTTAGTTATAATGGAGTAGTGTGCAACGAACGTTTGCTGTCAAAGCCTTTTACAAGAATGGCGATGCTGCATGAAGGGAATTTCTGCGTCAAGATCGTGTCCCGTTTACTCATGCGATTACAACATGGGTGCGTAATTTCAGGTTCAGCATTAAAAAAAAACAAAAAAAAAACAAAGTCCCTAGGTGGAGCCACTATCGATGATGGCGGCTATTTGACGATTCTTTGGAAGACGCATCATTTCACGCAACGGTGACATTCCTTGGCCTCCGAGATCCCCAAATCTCACGGTTTGTGATTTTTTTTTCCCCTGTGGGGACATCTTAAAAGTCAAGTGTACTGCGCACATCCTGCCACCACTGCTGAACTAAAAAGGGGGACTTAAGAGGAAATCGCTGGCATTCCTCTTGACAAGTTACGTCGAGCAATGCAGAATTTCCACAAAACGCTGACAGAAATGGGCAACAACTTCATGAAGTTTTCTTCAAAACATAAAACGAATATTGTTTACCATCATTAATTGCATACCCGGTACATTTCATCATTAAATGTATTTAGTAACGTGTTTATTCATATATAGAACGTCAATTCAATATTTCCCGTTTCCCTGCGCCACCCTGTACAACAGATCTACGCTCACAAAAACTTGCAAACTGCCAATTACAAAAATCCAAATATGAAGAAATCCCATTTTAAAAAGAAGCAATTCAACTCTAAATAAGGGCAGCTGAATGAAAGTTTACCAGAACGTAACAAGGGCTTCACAGTATGAAACATTTGATCTTAAGGGTCATTTAAAAAGGATGTGCTTAATAAGCATGTTAGCTTTGTTTTGGTTTTAATAACAAAAGAATGAACTGGTGAGCTGCCCACACATAAACTTAGAAACACCAAGCATACTTGAGTGATACTCAGTCATGAGAGGCTGGCTGCCCACAAGCCGGAGGACGGCCGGTGACTCATGAGCTTCTTAAAGCGCTCCTCACGCCGCTGGCACACAGCAGGCGAGACAACGCGCCTCCCTCCTCCCTGTGTGGGGGTGCCGTTTCCAGTTACTGAACTGCAGGAAATGAATTGTATTGCATGGTCTTAAAGAAATCATTTTAAAATAAATCCTTGTATAACTGAACTGGAACATCGTAATCACTGGTCCTATCCCAGATCAGGTCAGGTCAGGTTGGGGAGCCTGCACTGGTACAGCACATTGCCACACCCACCACACGATCAAACAGCTTAGGATCGTGGTTGGCAACCCGCCGTCCAGTCCCACCGTCCCGAAATGACCCTTCTCTATAAGCCACAGTCAAGCTATGTGTCCCCTTGACCTGGTCCAGCGCATCACAGCACCCACCACGCAATGAAACAGCTTGGGATCCTGGTTGGCAACTCACGGTCCAGTCCCACCATCTGGAAATGACCCTTCTCTATATGCCACAGCCAAATGTTATGTGGGTTTCCAGGCCTCAACAATGAGGATCACCCTCAGGTAATAACGCCACATGACTGTAGTGCTGTAACTGATGCTCCCTCACAATGCAGGTCATGTGCCTCATTCGGGACTCTGTGGGCAACACAAAGTCAAACAAGCGGGACCCAAGGATTCTCCAAAGACACACACATGAAGGAGTCCAATCTTCATCTCCGGTCACGGCATAACCTCCACGTCCCACAAACGGGAAGCACCAGGACTGGTAAAGCCCACTGTCACACCCACCACACAATGAAACAGCTTGGAATCCTGGTTGGCAACCCACGGTGCAGTCCCCACCCTCTGGAAAGGACTTTCTCTATATGCCACAGCCAAGCTACGTGTCCCCTTGGCCTGGTCCAGGCCTCAACAATGAGGATCACCCTCGGGTAATTGTGCCACATGGCTGTAGTGCTGTAACTGATGCTCCCTCACAATGCATGTCATGTGCCTCATTCAGGACTCTTTGGGCAAAACAAAGTCAAACCAGCAGTGCCCAAGGATTCTCCGAAGAGCCAAGGAGTCCAGTCTTCATCTCAGGTCATGGCACAGCATCCACATCTCACAAAAGGGAAGCACCAGGACTGGTACAGCGCATTGCCGGACCTACTACACAATAAAACAAGCTTGGGATCATGGTTGGCAACCCCCCCAGGCAGACACGTGGTCCAGTCCTACTATCTGGAAATGACTCTCCATCTGCCGCAGCCAGGTGTTACGTAGGCAACCCCTTGGCCTGGTCCAGCCACTTGGGAGCCCAACAATGAGGATCTTATGAGCCAGATCACCCTCAGGAAAACGCACCACATGGCCGTAGTGCCATAACTGACACCCCCTCACAATGCGGGTAATGTGCCTCATTTGGGACTCCAAGAGCAACCGCTCATTTGACACGAAGACAAACCGACGGTTCCCAAGGATTTTCCCGAGAGACACATTACCAAAAGAAGTCCAGTCTTCGTCTCAGGTCACTGGATAGCGTCCATGTCTAACAACTTGCTATATGGTTGTGAGACACGGACCCTTTAGATCCCCCATTTCAAAAATGTATAAAACTAAAGAAACACTTCATTCTTTCAGATCATGGCTACTCGGATGTTTCTTTATTTATTTAAAGAGAGGCGTAATAAAATTGCCCCAACACCAAAAATAAGCAGCTTTGTAATCTTTGACCAAAAGCATTCTACTACTTGTACTTCTTCAGATGATACACAGATAAATCCTCCAGTGAAACACCGTAAAACAAATTCTCTTGAACCCTTATGGAAATGTTGGCAAGACATTAAAATATGGATGTCACTACATTTTCTTAGTTTAAATGACAAAAAAAAAAAAAAAAAAAAGCAGCTTGTGTGCTTCGGAACTTTTGCTCGTAATCTCGGCCCTTTGACTTTCACCCCACACATCCAGGCACTAATAAAGCTAACACACCATCCATCTGTGCTCCTTCTGAAGAGTTCACTGCAACTCCCACGTCGTCCTCCTACAGCACGGGCTCTCCAATGTCGGTCCTGGAGTGCTATTGTGGCTGCAGGTTTCCATTCTAACCTTTTCCTTAATTAGTGATCACTTTTTATTGCTAATTACCTATTTTTCCATTTTAATTGACTTGCTATTTAAGACTCAGGCTCCTCTCCCTGTTGCTTTTTTTCTTAATTAGCATCTAAACAACAAGATATAAAATCAGCCAACAGATGACCAGCTCACCTGTGCCCACAGTGCATTCTCTCTCTATATATAACAAAATACCATGTTTGTCTGTCTGTCCACTTTTCACGAGAGGACTACTTAACAGATTTAGATCATTTTTTTTCTAGAATCTGCTTGAACATTCCGGTTGATTTTGTGACTTCTCTCATTGCACGGTGTATCACAGTTCGCTTGTGGTACTGATTTATTTGCCTGAATCACAAAGACAAGCGGCGGGCCGAAGGGAAAGACCTTTCCTCACTCACTCGCCAGCCTCGGGGCCTGTTCCTTACCTCAGATAGCTAGCAAACGAGAGAACTACTTCACAGTTATAGATCGGGCTTTTCTGTATAATATGCTAGAATGTTCCAGTTGATTTTCGCGACTTCTCTCATCGCGCTAAGAATCATAGTTCGCTTGCAGAAGAGATATATTCACACTAATCTGAGACAGAGATGTCAGGAGCCCTCCTCGCTGTCCTGGGTCACTACTACGTGAGGGGCAGCTAGTCTGGAAATAAAGAAAGGTGATGGTCTCAGTAACGTAGAGCTGCTCAGGTCTTAGAAAAAAGAAAATCAATTTTGGAAATGTTGGCTGTGGCAGAATGAGAGCACCAACCAGGCATGGAATTTAATAAAGGGATTAAATTAAAAATGAGAATTGTCTTCTAATTAAGAAAGTGGACGGAGATTGAGGCCTCGAACGAGGTGTTCATCTGTTGGCTCACTTCAGATCTTATTTCTGTTTGGATGCCGTTAACGAAGCAATTCAGAGGATTGAATCTCAAAAAACAGGTCAAGAAGTTCATTAGCAGGACAAACCGCTCGCCAGTTAAGAAAAGGGTCAGAATGAAAACCTGCAGCCACAGTAGCGCGCCTGGACCACAGTTGCTGACCCATGTCCATTACTGTACTTTCAATTTTCAAGCACTTACTGTTTCAAAAGTAACACTGTTATGTCAGCTGTGTGACATTTAACACGTCTTATCTACCACAAACTTGCAAGTATTCCGTTCAGGTCCATCTGTAATGATTTGGCCAATTCTGGATGATTTGCCCTTCTGCTAAGTTGGCTAACAACTGCAAATGTAAGCGACTTTGTAATTTGTTCCAAAACTCTGGTCGTAAACCGATTTGGTCGTGAACCGAAGTAATTTCTCCCATAGGATTGTATGTAAATACAATTAATCCGTTCCAGACCGTATGAACTGTATGTAAATATATATTTTTTTAAAGTTTTTTAAGCACAAATATAGTTAAGTATACCATAGAATGCACAGTGTAATAGTAAACTAAATGTAAAAACATTGAATAACACAGAGAAAACCAACACTGCAAGAGTTTGCGCTATAGCGCTAGGAACCGCTCGCTAAAAACACTTTTAATGAGTTTTAAGCACAGGGAAAATAATGAACATTTGAAAAATCCATAATTTAATAAACCACCAAGAAAAGTAACATTGCAAAAATGCATGCTACGAACCGATCGCTGTAAACAGAAGTGAAGTGGAGGTTAAAATCCAATAGAAAAAAGTCTTCATTAAATACGACGAGGTTAAAACAACGCTGGAAGCAGTCTCTTTAAAAACCAGCCTGGTGGATTCTTTAACTGCCTTCTCGGCCTTACGCATCCAGCAGTCTCTCTCCCGTGTGTGTGTGTGTGTTGTCAGGGATGCCAGGGGCAACGACCCGGCCGGGACGCCTTGAGGGACCGGAAGAGGGCGTGCGCCCACCTTGGATCACGAGGGGGCTGCCAACCTGGTTGCTTTGGGGGCCACGGGTTGAGGGCTTCGTAGCTCAACCCTGTACAGGGGGCGCCCCAATGCCTTGGGAACCCTGGACCTCAGCACTTCCGCCACACCAGGAAGTGCTTTGGGAGAAGCAGGGACACCCGGAGTGCAGCTGGTACTTCTGCCATACGGGGGCGTGTCGGCGGGCGATTGCCGGGGAGCAGCTGGAGCATATCCGGGTGAAGATAAAAGGGGCCGCCTTCCTTCATTCGGGGCTGGAGACGGGAGAGAAGGAAGGACTGAGCTTGCTGGAGGAGGTAAGGAGGCGGCCTGAAGAGAATAAGGTGTTGTGTGGCCAGGACTTTGGGGGTTTGTGTGCACTTTGAATTGTAAATAAACGTGTGGTGGTGGAAAACAACATGTCTGCCTGTCTGTGCCCGGGTTCCATTCACAGTGTGTCTCTCTCTCTCTCACATTTGTGTGTCTCTCTCTCTCTCTGTACAGCGAGAGACTGAACACGTGCGGAAATCATCGGCCCGCACAAACCGAAAGGGAAACTGGCTTGTTCGCATACCGTGTCTGTGGTCATGAACAGATGCAAAAGTTTGGCAAACTTTTTGGTCGTAAACCGATTTGTACGTGTTCCGAGACGTTCGAGAACCGAGGTTCAACTGTACTCCATATATTCTTATCAAGGTCATTTATGTTAATTAAAAGAGCAGTGGCTGTAGCAAGACCCCTTGAGGGACTCCACTTTCCATAATCCTTTGCTGTCTTGAACACCCAACTCTTATACTCTGATCACAATCCACCCATGAAGGACCTTGTCAAAAGTCCCCTGAAAATCAAGATGTGGACCTCGTCTCTCTTGTCCTTTTTATGCCTGGTCACAGAGTTGAAGTATATTCATGTCACTGTTCACTGATATACGTACCATATGTTCTTGACATGCACTGCTCAGTTTTTTCTTTAATATTTCACTTACCAGGATCAACCCAATAACCTCTTTTGCGTCAACGTGACAACCAGAGCTGTGGAGTCAGTAGATAAATCCCTCGACGCCGACTCCTCTGCTAATATATTTTCCATGTTGATTAAATCCTCGTCATTTAACCACAGAACTACTGGCTAGGAAGCTGACTCTCTCCCGTATTGGCCAGTTTAAACAAAAGACAAGAACCCTGAACACACCTCAGGCCACAACACTCGCCTCCACCTCCACCTTTACACTTGTTTACACTCACATGAACTTGTTAACACATTAGATCTGAAATGAAATGAACACACTTTTTGGAATGTACCATAACCCAGATTACAATCTGTAAATGTCAGTTTGTATTGTAGCGGGGCTACATAGTAGTAATAGTGCTTGTGTTCGTACCACGTGCGTCTTGTTTCCATCGTCCCATTTACTGTTTGTGTGTGTCAGTGAATGCCGGGGACGGATGATGGAAGGAGATCGCAGCCCCAAACCTGGAAAACACCGGTTTTCAATTAATCAATTACATTCGTCACAGGACTATAAAAAACAATCAAGAGAAGAGGAAGAGGGAGGGAGAGAAGGAGATTTTCGATATACGACCACGAACCACCTGTACCTGCTGTATTTCACATCGCGCATTTCCATCACGTTTGTTTTTCATTCCGCCGGACTCACTCCAACACCGTCATCATCGAGAGACCCCGGGGTCGGATCATTTTCCACCACCGCCGAGGATACACGGTGAGGCTGTTCCAGTTTTTCCGGGAATTAAACACACTCCATATATCGTTTAGCCAGTCATCTGCATTCAGGACAATTGTTACTCGGACTCAAGTTCACGACCGTTCATTTCCGTATTTCATTCATTCTTTTTTGGTATTTGTGTTATTTTTTATATGTTACAAGGGCAAGGGAGGGGTAGTTATATTCATCTAGGGATTTGTCACGGTGTTGCTTTGGTGGAGGGATACTTATAATTTATTTAGCTTTTCTGTTTCATTTAATACATTTTATCAGTTTAAGTTTACATATCTGTTTTGCTTTTGTGCTTATTTCCACCGTCGATTGTGGGGGGAAAGGTTTAATTTGTTAAAAGTACGGCTTGATTAGATTCAACCTCAGCAATTAATCCAGGCCACAGGTCTTGGAGGTGTAGCTGCCGGCCGGGTAAGGGGCAGCCGTTACAGTAGGATAGCTCAGCTGAACTTCACATTAGTAGAAACACAACAATGCACTGGGCTTTATTCTTGCATCAGAGAAGAACTTAATTAGGACTATTGTGTGTGAAATGGGACATTTGAACTGGCTGTATTTTTTTTTTTATTACTATTTAAATTTATTAGGCGTCAGAGTCGGTACTCCAGGTACCCAAAATTGTCTCTGACTCCAAAGCCCTGGTGACAACATTTGCGTGCTTCCCCTCGGTGCAGTCATTTTTGAGAAATCCTGACGCGTCAAGAGTTAATGTGTGTACCCGCTAACTTCCGTAACGACTCCATGATGAATGTTATCGGGTTCCAGCAATGACTAAGTACCTCCCTGAGAGTTCCTGTTACTGCTGGGAAATCAACTTCTTCACACTTGAAAGCTTAAGAAAAACACAAGTGCAGAGCGTTTTCTCTTTTACAGTCTTCACCTCTGCTGTTCTTTTACTGCTAAAATATTTCATGAATCCTTTTAGAGGCCTCTTTTCTGCAATAATTCTGTCCAACTGCCTTTTAGCTTTTAATTGTCATTCTCCTGCATTTATGGGGTAGAAGTGGTGGCTCTGAGGCTAGGGATCTGCACTGGCAATCAGAAGGTTGCCTGTTCGAATCCTGTATGTAGCGGAATTTTTGAAGACAATTCGGTTTCACCTGAAGACAACAGCATACCACCCCCCAATCTTATTCGCACTGAGCAGGTGAACTGGACCCTGAAGACAACGATTGCATCCTTCATCGGAGAACACCATCAGGATTGGACTAAGTGGCTGCCAGCGCTCTGGTTCGTATTGAACACGGCAGTGCATGAGGTTACAGGTGAGACCCCAGCATTGATCGTTTTAGGCAGACAACTTGATGGAAAGAATAACCAGTCACAATCCACTCAAAGCAGACTCATCGATTCATGATCATTTACAAACCTTACAGCAAATTACTCAATGGGTGAAGGAGAGGATGGCGAGGTCTCAATCGTACAACCAGAGACATAAGCCTGCACAGTTCTCGGTTGGGGAGAGAGTCTGGATCAGGACTCCTCCCCTCTCCAAAGCTTCCGACAAATTCATGGCTAAACTGGCTCCGAAGTGTTTCGGCCCGGCAGCTTCAGTACTAACGTCTAGACTTAATGAAGTGCCCCTCTGCATGGTAGTTATAAGAACCAGCGCACCGTTAAACCCGCCACTCCAGAGGGACACTGCTGCATGTTCACCATCCCATTCTGAACCAGACGTACAGATGAACCTCCTTCAAGAATAATTTTAATAAACAAGGTGCTTACTGGCCGCCAGCATAGCCTGTCAATCCACAGATTTCAAGTGCATCAACACACACACACACACACACACAAAGTAAACTAGTCAGAAAATAAAGGAGCCATAGCAAATTCTGGCCTTAGGCCTAAAAGGAAAAATATCCTACTCAAAAAAATGAAGGGACCACTTAATCATCCCAGTCTAACACCAAGCTGATGAAGCTTCAGGGATATCGATCTGTCCAGTTAGGAAGCAGAAGCGAATGTGAATCAACTTCACTTGCTTTGCTGTAAATTAAAGTGATGACAGGTACACTGCAGAGGAAACAGCAAGACAACCCCATAAAAGTTAATGGTGGTCACAGATGATTGCTGTCTCCTTAACCCTTCTGACTGAAGCTTCTCTACTTTTGCATCTTGCTGCTGTCCTTGTCACGACTGGTAGCAGGAGGCAGTGCCTGCAGCCAATTTGGGTTACACGGGCAGACCTCCAGGGGGACTCGCCAATGCATACTGAAACGTTTTCCGTGTCTCCCAGGACAGTCAAGAGCATGGAGAAGATACCAGTCAATGACATCAATGCCTTCTTCATCCAGGAACTGCCTACACGCTCTGGCCACATGAGGTTGGGTGTTGTCCTGCACGAACAGGAACTCAGGGTCCACTGCACCAGCGTAAGGTCTGACAGTGGCTTTGATGATTTCAACCCGGTACCCTAACAGCAGTCAGGGTACTGTTGCCTAGCTGGTGGAAGTCTGTGCCACCCTCCAAGGATATGCCCTCTGTCACAGACTGCTGGGGCCCTTACCCAGCCGGGACGTTTGGAAGGACAGGAAGGTGGCATTAATAGCTTCCAGGGGCACAAGGGGGCAACAGCCCTGGACTAAGAGAGGACCACAGGAGAGGAACAAGGACATTCCAACCCATTGGGACCCGTGGCCACCGCCAGTGGGCGCCTTAAACCTCAGGGAACCCAAGAAACAATTACTTCCGCCACACCTGGCAAGATGGCGGATGAGACTCCCAGGGACGCCCGGAGTTCTTCCGGTGCAAAGGGCAGCACTTCCGCCACACCAGGAAGTGCTGCCGGAAGGACGTCGTCATTTGCCACCTGGAGCACATCCGAGCTGGAATAAAAGGGGCCGTCTACCTACAATCGCTAGAGTCGGGAGTGGGAGCAGGACAAAGCTACCGGGAGGAGAGGAAAGGTGGCCAAGGACTAAGAGAAAGAAGCCCATATTGTGGTGATTATTGCTGTGTGAATTGTGTGTGGTGTTCGGGACTGTGAACCTGGGTTTATATATGATTAATAAACGTGTGCATTTTATAAAGATGTGGTCTCACGCCTCCTAGACCAGCACTGCCCCACCGCCAATACCGGTTAGGCTGGATGATGTTGCTGGCTGATTATTAGAAATAAACTTGATGCATTAGGTATAAAAGTCAAAACGGAGGTAAAGAATTTAGGGGTAACTGTTGACTCAGACCTGAATTTTAAATCACATATTAATGAGATTACTAGAACAGCATTTTCTTTTTTTTTTTTTTACTTAAGAAATATAACAAAAGTTAGACCTCTTAACATTGCAAGATGCTGAGAAATGAGTTCACACTTTTGTTTTCAGTCGACTAGATTACTGTAACGCACTCCTCTCAGGACCACCCAAGAAAGACATCAATCAGTCACAGTTAGCGCAGAATGGAGCTGCTAGAATCTGAACTCGGAAACAAAAATCCGAGCGCATCACACCAGTCTGAGCGTCACTGCACTGGCTACCTGTGCCATTTAGAAAGGACTTTAAAATCCTCCTGATGGTTTACAGAGCTTTAAGTAATCTGTTCCATCGTATATATTGCGGAGTGTCTCTCACGTTGCACTCCAAATCGTAACCTTAGATCTTAAAATGAGTGTCTGCTTATTATTCCGAGAGCTAAACTTAAAAGACGTGGCAAGGCGGGCGGCCTTCTGCTGTTATGCACCACAAATCTGGAATATCTGACCGATAGGAATTCACCAGGCTAATACAGTGGAGCAGTTTAAAACACTGCTAAAAACTCATTACTTTAACATGGGTTTCTCATAGCTTCATTTTAGTTTAACCCCGATACTCGTTATATTGAATTATCAATATCATTCCTGGTGGCTCCAAAATCTCTACTATATTTATATCTCTCTACATATTTCCACTTGCATAACATTAATCATATCTGCCCCTCCCTCACTCCCCACACCACTGCTATCCTTGCTCATAGCCTTGTCGCTTCTCGTCTGGATTATTGCAATTCCCTTTTCTTTGGTCTTTCTCAGAAATCTCTTTATAAGCCAGAATTCAGCTGCCCACATCATTACTAGAACCCCCTCTTCCTCACCACACCACTCCCGTTCTGCAGCAGCGTCATTTCAGTTCCGAATTCAATTCAAAATTCTCCTACTAATTTTTAAGGCTCTCCACATCCTCTGTCTGAAATCCTCCGTGTCGCTATTCCCTCCCATACCCGGTGGTCCTCTTCCTCCATCCACTTGACTGTCCCCTTCGTCCGTCTTACCACTATGGAGAAGGGCACAGCATTCAGTTGCTCTGCTCCTGAGCTCTGGAACTCACTACCACCTGAGCTTAGAAATATTGAATCATTTTCACTTTTCAAATCTAAACTTTAAACTCATTTGTTTAGGACGGCTTTTTCTCTTTGATTACAATTGCTCTGTCTGACTTAACTTTTGTTAATAATCTGCGTTTCATCTATTGTTCGGTGTCCTTAAGTGTTTAGAAAGGAGCCCACAAATAAATAAAATGTATTATTATTATTATTACTAACCCCTACTTTCTCTGCTGTTCTGTTACCGCTTTTTCTGTGGTGGCGATCTGCAACCCCAACCCCTTATCAGGGCACCGTGATGTCCCTCCATTGATGGATTGAAGGCCAGAAGTCCACATGACCATCAGCATCATCAAGTTCTTCCATGTGAACCCTGAAAACCAGGAGGACTGATTGTGAGGTCATTTATGTTGGGTAGAATGCCCAGAGGGGGCTGGGTGGTCTTGTGGCCTTGGAACCCCTGCAGATTTTGTTTTTTTCTCCACCCGTCTGGAGTTTTTTTTTTTTTTTTCCCCCCCTGTCCCTCCTGGCCATCTAATTTTATTTTTATCCTATTCTAATTAGTGTTCCCTAATTCTATTTTCTTATTTATTTTGCCTTTTTTCTCTTTATTCATTACGTACAGCACTATGAACTCCATCATTTGTATGAAAATGTGCTCTAGAAATAAATGTTGTTGTTGTCGTCACATGTGGTGAGTGTGAAGCTGCTATCATCTGTGAAGAGAACGGGGCGCCAATGGCTGAGCTCCCATTTGTAGTATTCTTTGGCGAATGTCAAATCAAGCAGCACGGTGAAGGGCTCCAAGCACAGATCCCACTAGATGGTCCTCATGCCACCCTCATGGAGTCTGTTAGTGACAGTCTGTTCAGAAACACGCACAGAAGTAGCCAACTGGAGGTCACTTTGTAGGACTCCTCCTCTTCCTCCTCACACAAAGGAGCAGATAACAGTCCTGCTGCTGGGTTGATGCCCTTCTACAGCACTGTCCAGCTCTCCTCGTGTGACGGCCATCACCTGATATCTCCTTCATGCTCTTGAAGCTGTGTTGGGAGGCACAGCAAGCCTTCTCTCGATGGTACGTATGGATGTGCCATCCCGGAGGAGTTGGACTACCTGTGCAACCTGGGATGCCTCCAGTAGTGACAAGGACACTAGCGAAACGCAAAACTAGAGAAGAATCAGTCAGGAAGGAGAAGAAGAAGGAGAGAGCGAGCAGTTGTCTCTCTTTTCTGGGGTCCTGCTGTCGTCACTTTCATTTGCACCAAAGCAGGTGAAGTTGTTGACAATCAGTTATGCTTCCTAACTGGACAGACCGACATCCCTGAAGCTTCACTGACTTGGTGTTAAGTTGGGATGATTAGGTGTTCCTCTCTTCATTTTTGTCGAGTAGTGTAGAAGCAGCCTGCTTTAAACAAAGGAGCCTCCCTTCATCTCACTTTAGCTGGAAGAATTAACACGGTCAAGATGAAAATCCTTCCTAAGCTTCTCTTTCTATTTCAAAACATTCCAATATACATCAGCAAATCATTTTTATGAAATTAGATTTAACCATAACCTCATTTATTTGGAATTCAAAACATCCACGCATCCAAAGGGCAAGACCTAAATCAGTCAGAAGGTGGCATGGCTCTGCTTTAAAAATTTTAAGTTTTATTAATGGGCGGTAAATATACAAGCAATAAAAACCTGGACATGGACACAAATAGACACACACACACAGGCCTGGTCCGCAATTGAAATAAAGTCCTGCAGCACTTCTTTATATTCCGTGCTTTGTAGCCCAATAAGTACAAGTCATCGCCAATACACTAACAACCCAACTGTGCTTCACTCACTCAGAACATGGAAGCAATGCAGGAAGCACTTCAAGATAAGAGAAGCTTTTATCTGTGGCACCTTTGCATGATAACCACCTTTTTCTTCCTTCTCAACCGTATGCAACTTTTAATGTCTGGAAAAAAATGAGCCTCATGATGCACAAAAGTAAACATGAGAACGTTCACCACAGCAGATTCAAAATCGGAGACGGAAACTGCAAGCTCATCCACTGACAGACACAACACCGCGAGTTACTGCGTAATCAACCAGAGGATGCTGAAATCTACAGTTCTCAGTACACTTGGCACTTCGTATCGTGCAATTCTATCCACACAGGATGAAAATGTAAACATTTTTGCAGTTTTTACCTTAGCTCTTCCAGAAGATCAGCCTCCTGCTGGTGCTTATTTTGAAGCTTGTTCACTTGCTCAGCAAAGGCTAACTTCACATCTTGGGTGGCCTTTACCTAAAACAAGAGGTTCACACTGGTTTTAGTAATTGGTTCGGATCACGTTACCATTTCACCATTACGAACACACACTATGCATAAACGTGTATTTAAAACCAGCTGTGTGAGCCCAGGGTCCTAGAAACTACTGAAATCGTCAGGAAAAAAAAACAAAAAAAAACTGAAATCTAGAGATGTCAGGTAACTGAAAAGAACGACTCTGGGCATCTCTCTCCTCGGAGGATTCGTTTTCCCGACATGCTTGCCTCGTTTCAGTATTAGCGGCTAAGCAAGTGACTCTTTCTTCTGAGGTTTCGTTTTGCCCACATGCTCGCCCCGCTTGTGTTATTAGCGGCTAAGCGAGTTTTCCATTTCCTCGGAGCCCTTACCCCCGACTCCACTTCTCACTTCTGGCCCAGACAGACAGACACACACAAACTTCCACGCATAGGCGTTTATATAAATGACTTGCAGTGTAAGCCTGTGCTGTAAAAATCCTGGGGTCCTAGAAACTATTGAAATCGTCAGATGAAAAACTGAAATGTAGAGACGTCAGGTAATTAAAAGAAACGACTCTGGGCGTCTCTCTCCTAGGAGGTTTCGCTTTGCCAAAGTGCTCACATCGCTTCTTTATTAGCAGCTAAGCGAGTTTCTGTTTCCTCGGAGGTGGAGGCCTTACCCCGAATCCAGCTCTCACTTCCAGGCTGGACAGACAGACAGACACTGATCCACGCTTAGACATTTATATACAGGGTGGTCCACATCTAATTATGCAAATCCAAATCGTCTGGATGACTCTGATTTATGCGGGGACGACTCCAGTTCAGCGCGAAGACGATTCTTCATGTCATCAGTTCGCACACTTCTCAATGGTCCAGGTTTTTTCGGGTGCTTTTCTATGTAATAAACTTAATGAGCTAAAGCGTAATAAAAATTGCATAATTAGATCTGGACCACCCTATATAAGACTAGTTATGTAATCCAGTGCTGTAAAAAGCCCGGGCTCTTAGAAACCACGGATTCTGCCACCGCAATCAACCAATCGCATTGGCTATGTAATAACGGCTACGCGAGTTTCTCTTTCCTTGGAGGTCTCACTTTGCCGATGTGCTCACCTTGCTTGTGTATCCTCGGAGGTGGAGGAGCCCTTACCCCCAACTCCACCTCTCACTTCCGGGCCGGACAGACAGAGAGACAGACATCCACGCATAGACATTTATATATAAGAAGATGCGCACCTCCAAAATGACTTAAGGGGTCACACTATGAAAAAGGGGTGCAAAACTGTACTGCAAGGACTGAGTTTCTGCTGCACCCTTACATCTTAAATAGAGGCTAATTCCCACTGTTCAGTTTTATCTTTTTGTCTAACACTATGCAGGCCCAGAGAGCCTCATAACAAGTTCATGGGTAAAATGCAATTCCAATTTGACAAATTACTAAATCACATAAAAACGCACACAAAAATACAGACAGGTAGTGTCAAGCTGATTGACATAAATAGGATCTAAGAATGTCCGTCCATTAACATTACTGCTGAATTATAGAGAACAGAGGAGAAGGGAAACAAAACCTCCAGTCAGCAGCAGCATCAGTGGGGGTCCACATTAGGAAGTTTTTCTTTAGACAAAGAACGACAGACACTTGGAATAAGCGACCAGGTAGTGTGGTACAGATTCAACAAGGTGCTGGAAACATTCCTCATGGATTTAGCTCCATGTAGACACGACAACATCACACAGTTGCTGCAGATTTGAGTTTTGTCAGCGGCACATCCGTGATGTGAATCTCCCGCTCCACCACATCCCCAAGGTGCTCTACTGGTTTGAGATCTGCCGACTGTGGAGGCCATTTGAGTCCAGTGAACTCATTGTCATGTTCAAGAAAGAAGTTGGAGATGATGTGACCTTTGTGCCATGACATGTTATCAGGCTGGAAGTGTCCATTAGAAGATGAGGGCACTGCGGTCACAAAGGGATGGACACGGTCAGCAACAGGCTGTGGCATTTAAACGATGCTCAGTTGGTACTAAGGGACCCAAAGTGTGCCAAGAAAATATCAACCACACCATCACACCACCAGCAGCCTGAACCGTTGATACAAGACAGGATGGATCCCTGCTTTCATGCTGTTGACTTTACCATTCGGGTGTGAGAATCACCAGACCAGGCAACATTTTTTCAGTTTTCTTTTATCTAGTTTTGGTGAGCCCGTGTGAATTGTAGCCTCAGTTGCCTGTTCTTCGCTGACAGGAGTGGCACCCGCTGTGGTCTCCTGCTACTGTAGCTTCCCCATCTGCTTCAAGGTGCAACATGTTGTGTGTTCAGAGCTGCTCTTCTGCACACCTCGTTTGTAATGAGTGCCAATTTGAGTTCCTGTTGTCTTTCTATCAGCTCAGACCAGTCTGGTCATTCTCCTCTGACCGCTGGCATCAACAAAGCATTTTTGCCAGCCATTCACTGGATATTTTCCCATTTTCTGACCATTCTCTGGAAACCCTAGAGATGGCGGTGTGTGAAAATCCCAGTAGATCATCAGTTTCTGAACAGCCCGTCTGGCACCAACAGCCATGCCAGGTTCAAAGTGACGTCAATCCCCTTTCTTATGCTCGGTATGAACTACACCAGGTGGTCTTGACAATGTCTACAGGCCGAAAAGCATTGAGGTGCTGCCATGTGAGTGGCCGATTAGATATTTGCGTTAACAAGCAGT
>NW_024379444.1:0-6221 GCF_016835505.1 Polypterus senegalus
CAAAATGGGCCCTAAGGCTAGTGCTGGTTTTAGGTTGGCCTTATTGAACGTCTAGACTTTGAAAATCCTCCCTGTATTTTAGTTGGCATGGATCTCAACAAGAAAGCAAAACATCACTGACATTCTGAAGGGCCTTTTGAGCCCTGATTGAATCTGAACAGCTGGAGACGACCCTGTGAACCATTCAAACCTGGCACAGCTTGCTCAGAAGTGACAGTTATGTTGATTCTTGGGATTTGAGCTTTTCCGCCTGCTCAGTACAAGACCAGAAACGTCACCAGTCCTGTCTTCTCTGGTCATTTATATAAAAGTGGCTGTACTGTTTCATATTGCAATTTTTTTCAATAACATTTAAAATTTTATGTCAAATTGATAGATAGCAGATCCTGCAAAGTGGTCTTAACTAATTACAAATATAAAACACAAAATAATTAATCACATTGCATAAGTTTACAACCTCTTTAATATGTCAGAGATAATTAACCAACTGGTTTTAATTGTCAGAGTGTAGTGGGGCTACATAATAGTAGTTATTTTTTGTGTTTGTGCTGAGTCACGTTTTGTTCACATCATCCCGTTTACTACAGTGTATGTGTGTAAGTAAATGTCGTCCCCGGAAAACAAACAGAGAAGGACAATGCAGGGAGACCGCAACCCCAAGACTGGAATTTCTTGTTTCCACAACCATTACATCTGGGATATTTGTTATTTAAACAAGAGGAGCGAAGAACAGAGTGAGTGAGGAGAGAGAAGGAGAAAGGAGCCACTTTACGCATTCATTTTCCATATCACCACTTACGTTCATTGCAGAATTTCACAGCTTGCTTTTTCATTATCTGGAACATCATCATGACAGCCAGTTCTGAGAAACCCTGGGTTTTGGGATTTCAGGACTTACGAGGACTTACATGGTGAGATCGTTTTGTATTATCGGAAAAGCAAAATATCATTTCCACCAGTATTCAATTATTGCAGGACTTTAATAACTCTGGACTCATATATCACATACTGTACATTTCAACTGCCTTTTGTTTTGATCTGTGTTTTTGTTTCGTGTTCTGTGTGTATTCATTTATTGTTTAGAGCGAGGACTTTGAATTTTTTTTATTACTGTACATGTATATTCATGTGCTTGGGGTAAATAGGTTATATATATATATAGAATTTTTCACTGGTGTCTTTGGGATAGTAGGGAACTGTGTACATATATTGTGAGACTTACGGACCCTACCAGTCGGAAACCACATCTTTATCAAAGTCATGTTTATTAATCACCATTAGATACAGGAATTAAAGTTCAACACCACACAATGCACTCAGCAATTAAATCACCACAATAAACCTCTTTCTCAGTTCTTGGCGTCTTTCTTCTCCTCCTGGGAGCTTCATCCTACTCCATTCCCGACTCAAGCTCCCCGACTATATGGGCGCACCTTTATTCCTGCCGGATGTGCTACGGGTGGCTGGTGACAATCTTCCGGCAGCACTTCCTGGTGTGGCGGAAGTGCTGCCCTTGCCCGAAGCACTCCGGCGTCCCTAGCAGGTTCATCTGCCATTTTGCATGGTGTGGCAGAAGTGACAGTTCCCCAGGTCCCATGAGGCTTAAGGCGCCCCCTGGCGGTGGCCATGGTTCCCAACAGGTCAGAACCTCTTTGTCCTTTGAGGACCCTGTGGTCCTCTTTTGTCCAGGGCGGTTACCCCTCGTGACCCGGAAGCTATTACTGTCCTTTCCAGTCTCTCCAGGTATGGTAATGACCCGGCAATCAGCCACATATATATATTGAGTATTTGTCTGTCCTTATATACAGTGTATATATATATATATATATATATATATATACTAATAAAATACTCAGCCAAAGTGAAGTACTGCCTTAAAATTTTTATTAAGAAGAAAATGAAACCTTTTTAAACTTAGGGAAAATATACCAATAATTATTTGTTAAGGATCTCTTTGTATGCCACGTTGTCAGTTCGGCCCTCCGGTTGTAATATGACCAAGCTGTGCACTGAGCTTACTCTTGAGCATCAACGTACAGTTGGCCATGTGAACAGTAATGTTGTTTCAAATCTCACAGCTTGGATTACTGCTGTCATAATCAGTTTGAGTTTCATGGTTTGTTTCAATTACGACAGTAATTGTGCATCGACCAGTTTCATTGATAACTTCACATCCAGCTTTTGAGAGTTTAAACATTTCTAAACATCAAAGTGTCCACTACTGAAATTGTCACCTGTGAATCTAAGATGTTTAAGAGGCATTGGCGGTTGTCCAAAGGTGTAAAATATTTGTCCATTTCGGTACACTTGAAAGCGACAACCGAACAATTCAGTGGCAGCCATCAAGTCACATGCAGATGCAGAGGTGAAGGGCTTAAGCATTTCACTCTTCTAGTTCTCCTGTGTAGTATAATTATCTCCAGTACCATCAGCAGTCCACACCTTGAACCTGTCCCAGTCATTCAATACATAAGACACAATGTTCCTCCGGATATCAAGAGTGAGCCTGATATGGCCGTGCAATATGTAACAAAGAGAATGGAAAAGGCAGGTGCCATCTCCGGGGCATAGAAACCACTTGGTAAGTGAAAGTTCTTTGATCGATGGTGATCACCTCGATAGACATGTTAATGGGGGTATGGTTGGAATGATAAAGGAAATGGGTACCTGAACAATGTAAAGTAAGTCTAAAATACCTACACAATAACTATAATCGTAATAAATGAACAATAAAACAGTGGAGAAGCCGTGGATTAAATAAAAAGGCTGTAGTTATCAGCAGGGAGATGTGAATCCCGTGGCAAAGCAAGGAAGGGAATGTAGAGACCGGAGCGACAGACCAGGCAGCCAACAACATGGAAGGCGTTAGGATCGGGGACCCAACGGCGCCTCACACGGTGACCGAGCTGCAGGCTATGGACGATATATATGCGTAAGTAGGATTCAGTTAGTGTTGGGAACCCGCATCAAATTTCTTGAAGATGGGCCCATAAGTAACAAAGACCGTTGAAAAGTTCAATATGGCGGCCGACAGGGGCATCATACCACCCAAATAAGTACAAATTTCAGTCTTCTACCTACACGGGAAGTTGGAGAATTAGTGACGTTGGAAAGTTCAATATAGCGGCCGACAGTGGCATTATACCACAGAAATAAGTACGTACATTGGTTTCGGTTAGTGCAGGGAAGCCGCCTACCAAATTTCGAGAAGATGGGTCCATAAATAAGAAAGTTCAACATGGCGGACGTTGTTGACTGTTATGACCATTACGCGTAGAATTTCGAAATGAAACCTGCTTAACTTTTGTAAGTAAGCTGTAAGGAATGATCCTGCCAAATTTCAGCCTTCTACCTATACGGGAAGTTGGAGAATTAGTGATGTTGGAAAATTCAATATGGCGACTGACAGTGGCGTCATACCACCGAAATAAGTACGTACATTGGTTTCAGTTAGCTCAGGGAAGCCACCTACCAATTTCGTGAAGATGGGGCCATAAATAAGAAAGTTCAACATGGCGGACGTTGTTGACTATTATGACCATTACGCGCAGAATTTCGAAATGAAGCCTGCTTAATTGTTGTAAGTAAGCTGTAAGGAATGAGCCTGCCAAATATCAGCCTTCTACCTACACGGGAAGTTGGAGAATTAGTGACGTTGGAAAGTTTAATATGGCGGCCGACAGTTGTGTCATACCAACAAAATAAGTACAGACATCGGTTTCCATTAAAAGTTCAATATGGCGGCCGAAAGTGGCATCATACCACCGAAATAAGTACCAAATTTCAGCCTTCTACCTACAATGGAAGTTGGAGAATTAGTGACGTTGGAAAGTTCAATATGGCGGCTGACAGTGGCGTCATACCACCGAAATAAGTATGTACATTGGTTTTGGTTAGCACAGGGAAGCCACCTACCAAATTTCGTGAAGATGGGGCCAAGAATTAGAAAGTTCAAGATGGCGGACATTGTTGACCGTTATGACCGTTACGCGTAGAATTTCGTAAGAAAACCTGCTTAACTTTTGTAAGTAAGCTGTAAGGAATGGGCCTGCCAAATTTCAGCCTTCTACCATACGGGAAGTTTGAGAATTAGTGACGTTGAAAATTCAATATGGCGGCCTACAATGGCGCCATACCACCGAAATAAGTAAGTACATCGGTTTCGGATAGCGCAGGGAAGCCACCTACCAAATTTCGTGAAGATGGGGCCATAAATAAGAAAGTTCAACATGGCGGACGTTGTCAACCGTTATACGCTTATGACCGTCTACGTAGAATTTCGAAATGAAACCTGCTTAACTTTTATAAGTAAGCTGTAAGGAATAAGCCTGCCAAATTTCAGCCCTCCACCTACACGGGAAGTTGAGAATTAGTGATGAGTCAGTCAGTCAGTCAGTCAGTGAGGGCTTTGCCTTTTATTATTATAGATATACTAGCAAAATACCCGCGCTTCGCAGCGGAGAAGTAGTGTGTTAAAGAAGCAATGAAAAAGAAAAAAACATTTTGAAAATAACGTAACATGATTGTCAATGTAATTGTTTTGTCACTGTTGTGAGTGATGAGTGTTGCTGTCATATATATATATATATATATATATATATATATAAATATAAATATATATTTACACACACACACAAACATATATATATATATACATATCTATACATATACACATATATACACACACACACATACATACATACACACACATATATACACACAAATACATATATATATATACATACACACAAACATATATAAACATATATATACATATACATACATATCTACATATATACACACACAGCTATTTCAGATCAGTGCACACGCTGCTTGTTAAAACGGATAACTCCCGCTCTTACGCAAGTCTGCGTGATATTATGAACTATCGTATTTGTTCAAGTTCTATTGAAATTTTAAATAGAAGGAATTTTATTTAGTCGATAGAAATATCTTTGGTAGGAATGGTAAAAACAGACAGGAATATTATTCCTGAATAAATCAACTCAAACCTTAAACAACTTATATATATTTTGCTCTCCATAAAAATATATCCTGTCTAAATTATACAAGTTAGAAATAAAGTAAACATTAAAAGAACAAACATTCAAATTTCTTTACCTTATGTAATTTTATATTTTATAAAAATAAACTTAGATTTTAAATATCCCAAAAGATTTTGCTCTCCATAAAAATATCCTGTCAAAATTATACAAATTCAAATATGAACATGCTGCACAACAAAACCTGGAAATATAAATAACATGTGTTCCTTTCAGCAATAACAAATCAAATCATTCAGTTGTCTTTGCTCATATGTCATTTTAGAGCTGACGCCTGGCATCTTTTTTTTGGCCACAAGTTCGTTTCTGTTGGTGTGAGGTTCTGTGTTGTGGAGATTCTCAGGATGGATTGGTGTGCTCATCAGTGAGGCACTGTAGTGTTTTGTTAGTCTTATCACTGAGAAGAGCTTCCACACAGATATGTGCTACCAAACATGCACAAGGTTCGAGCCGCATGTAGACGGACTTTTTGTTCTTCAAAGTCACCAAAGCGCTGTGCAAACTCAGTGCGCCAGTTTATCAGCAAAGTGCGATTTGGGAACACCGTGAGTGACGACTTGGCTTTAACATTACTTGGTAATAGCGAAAGTGGGCAAGTGGTTGTGTCTCCCATAAAAGCAGCCTCAATTGAAATCACTTTGTGATTGTCGGTAAAAAACGTCCGCTGAAGTGTCAGATTCTTATTTAATTCTTCTGCTTTCTGTATCTTCTGCATTGCATTCAGGTCTTTCAGGTTACCCTGATGTTTTTTATAGTGCCGTCTTTAGATTAAATTCTGTAATTACAGCCATTAGCTCCACAAATGAGACACACGGTTCAGTAAACATATACTCAGCCTCCCACGGTTTTTAAGGCTCTATTTTCAGAATCAACTTTCTCTTCAGCATCGTGTGAGCTAGCTTCGAAAATGCAGCACAAGGTAGACTTGATTAACGCGTGCAGCCTCGCCAAGGCAGCTGAAGCGCGCATTATGGGATCTGTAGTTTATTGTGTTATCAGCGCTCATATACCCGCCATTAATAAACAGTATATAAATGATCTCAGGGTCGGATATATACACATGGCGATGTGGCCCTTGAGTTTGACACATATGGAAAATGAACTTGAAAAGAATATCAAATGTGATCACGCACAGATAGCTGGCCACTAAGCCTGCAT
>NW_024379445.1:0-35509 GCF_016835505.1 Polypterus senegalus
TTGATCACTAAATATAAAGTGATAGATAATTTCAACGGTGAACAGATATAATGGACGTAATTAAGGACAATACACAAAATCCTAAAAACAATATTGGTCAGCTGATATGGTGACTGGAGGACAGACCTGCACAAGTTGCTTTGTAATGTCAGGGCACCAACTGGTGTCCCCCTTTAACCCTAGAATTACCATACTGTACGAAAAACTTGTTGATCTGTCCCACCTTAAATCGCTTCTCACCTCTCTGTCAGAGTCTTTTGTCCTGTAAATGTGTAAATAAGCAGCAAGCAGCCTGCTATCACATCCCCACCCTGCACAGTTTTCTCAGCTCAAGTCTGTTTACCTTTGTGTCAGTTGCTTGGAGTTGTATAGAGTGAGAAGTCAAGCAAAATGACTCCTTTTATAAATACTGTATCATTATTTGGAACACTTGCATTTCATGTGTGTTCCGTGTCTACAACGCTCTATGTACAGTAAACACATCGTTAAAACAGAAACTTTTCATGTTTTAGTAACAATTGACAAAATGTAGACATGAAGTGTATAATGTGTGAAGCCTGAATTCTAAATATCAAAGAAACACTTTCAAGAGGTACAAATATAACAGAACAAGTGTGCTTCTATTCAAAAAATATAACTGCAGAAAAGAACCAGCGTTAGGGTGTGACATTGACACGCATTGACTACGACTGTTTGGTGTCGCATAGCGACATCAACTGTTGACTGGTAATTAAAGCTTCACAAGTCTGATCCCCGACGAGTCTGTTTTGAGAAGTGAGCTGCTTTTATCCTTATTATTTTAAAATAAAACATACATTTGATTTCAGTATGTAATAGCCAGTGTAAATGTAGGATACTTTTAAAGGTTAGCTTTGTTTTATTTTTTATTCAGTTTCATTCTCTCAGTTGCATTCACGATCCTACCCTACCCCTCCCCATCTGACACTGCTGTTTTCACATAAAGACACGCTATAGCTCTGCAGTGTACTTGTGACTTTACGCTGCTTGACTTCTCACTCTATACAACTCTAAGCAACTGACACACAGGTAAAGAGACTTGAGCTGAGAAAACTGTGCGGGTGGGGATGTGATAGTAGGCTGCTTGCTGCTTATCCACACACTTAAAGGAAAAAGATGGAGAGGTGAGAAGCGATTTAAGGTGGACGGATCTATGAGTTTTTCGTAGTCTCTGGTAATTCTAGTGTTAATGAAATAAAATGAAAAAAAAACAAAAGTGTACGCGATGGCCCAACAAAACACACCCTTTTAAGCCCAATAGACAAATTTACCTTGCAGTTGTATGAACACGATGGCGCTTGCTTCATGTTGAGTTTCCATGTCCAACAGCAGACTCCATCCTCTGGGGGTCAGCAAGTTTTCAAGAGCCCCACCCAGAAGGACAGGGGCAGCTCTGGGCACTGTGGCTGAGTCAGTTCCCCTCATTTGGTTTCTTCTCAGAGCTGCAGGTGTATAAGGAGAGACAGTCAGTGTGAGCGCCCCCTCTTGTCACAGAGTGGTATCACTTACCTCACAGAGACAGGAAGGTCATCTCCAGGTGGGCACACATGTGTGACAATACATAGAACTGGCCTGCTCATTTGTTTGCACTGCTTGTATTGTTGTATTCAGCGGCACTTTGAGAATTGATTCTCATTACATGTTTATTTGCACTTCATTTTTGTTCATCTTTGTATTAAGATGGAGTTGATTGTTTGGAAATGTAACAATAAATGTAATAAATGATTCCTGTAAATTTAAGAATTAGCAAATGTAAATTTGGTGTAAAGCACATTATGACTTCTTTGGGACTTGAAATTTAAGACTTGACTCAATACCTGCCAAAATATATTTATTTATATATCATATTTTCATACAAATAGTAGAGCTCAAGTGCTTTACATTGATTGAGCAAGAGAAAAAACAAAATAAATAAGAATTAAAATTAGGGAACACTAATTAACATTAATAAAAGTAAGGTCCAATTGCCTGGGTGGACAGAAAAACAAAAAACTCAGATGGCTGGAAAAGTAAAATCTGCAGGGGTCCGAGACCACAAGACCACCCAACCCCTCTACGCATTCGGCCTTACATCAATGACCTCAGTCAGTCCTCATGGTATTCAGGGTTCAAATGGTAGAACTTGATGAAGGCGCTCCCATAATGCACTAGGTTGCTCTGCTCTTCAAATCTTCAAGTGCTGTTATGTCTTTCTTGTACTGAGGAGACCAGAACTGAACTCAGTACTCCAGATGTGCTCTCACTAGTCTATACTAATAAAAGGCAAAGCCCTCACTGACTGACTGACTCATCACTAATTCTCCAACTTCCCGTGTAGGTAGAAGGCTGAAATTTGGCAGGCTCATTCCGTACAGCTTACTTACAAAAGTTAAGCAGGTTTCATTTCGAAATTCTACACGTACGGTCATAACGATTGACAACGTCCGCCATGTTGAACTTTCTTATTTATGGCCCCATCTTCAAGAAAATATTTTCCACACAAAATAAAGGTTTGGGGTTGTCCCGTATATTGTCGTCCAGACAAATGATAGAAAAGGTTGATTCATAAGACTTTTCAGTACAAAATGAATAATCAACTGCAGACAAGATGGCGTTTATATAGCAGGATGGATTTTGGGACAGGAAATGGTTGGCAGGAAGTGACAATTGGAGACAGGAAACAGAACCAACGTCATCAGGATTGGACAGGAGTAATGGATTGATGGAACCGGAAGTGGCGTCATCAGAGTGAACCAGAAGTGATGTCCTGTCGGCCATTTTGAACTTCGGAAGTGAGACTTATTTTTCTTCAAATTTTCTGTAGGTGAAGAGAGATTAAGGAAAGCATCACGTGATAACCCTTTGTCTCGCGATGTTTCACTCACCTTTGGGCTTTTGACTGCCTCCAACTTCGCACATGTGTGACATGACCCCCAGCCCAGACCCATTAGGTGGGCGACCTGCACCGAGAGGTCGTGAACACGGGAGAGAGCATCAGCGTTGGCCTGCAAGGAAACTTTACGATAAGTAACACTAAAACGATATGGTTGAAGATTCAAAACTACCTAGTACGCTGAGGATTCGACTCGATGGACAGACATCCACTGTACAACAACAACAACAACATTTATTTATATAGCACATTTTCATACAAAAAATGTAGCTCAAAGTGCTTTACAAAATGAAGAATAGAAAAATAGAAGACACAATAAAAAATAAAATAAGTCAACATTAATTAACATAGAATAAGAGTAAGGTCCGATGGCCAGGGTGGACAGAAAAACAAAAAACTCCAGAAGGCTGGAGAAAAAATAAAATCTGTAGGGATTCCAGACCATGAGACCGCCCAGTCCCCTCTGGGCATTCTACCTAACATAAATCAAACAGTCCTCTTTGTATTTAGGGTTCTCATGGAAGGACCTGATGATGATGGTCACGTAGACTTCTGGCTTTTAGTCCATCAATGTTGAAGCATCATAATGCTTTGAGTAGGTGGTGGTGGCGCCGGAAAAAGAAACAGAAGAGAGAGTAGGGATCAGTACGGATTTTAGAGCCACCATGAATAGTTATTATGATGAATTGAACATACAGAGTATCAGGATTAAGTTAAAGTGAAGTTATAAAAAGGCCATGTTAAAATAATGTGTTTTCAGCAGTGTTTTAAAGTGCTCTACTGTATTAGCCTGGCGAATTCCTATTGGCAGGCTATTCCAGATTTTAGGTGCATAACAGCAGAAGGCCGCCTCACCACTTCTTTTAAGTTTAGCTTTTGGAATTCTAAGGAGACACTCATTTGAGATCTAAGGTTACGATTTGGAATATAAGTGTCAGACATTCCGATATATAAGATGGAGCGAGATTATTTAAGGCTTTATAAACATAAGCAGAATTTTAAAGTCAATCCTGAATGACACAGGTAACCAGTGTAGTGACATCAAAACTGGAGAAATGTGTGGATTTTCTTTTCCTAGTTAGGATTCTAGCAGCTGCATTCTGCACTCGTTGCAAATGATTTATGTCTTTTTGGGTAGTCCTGAGAGGAGTGCGTTACAGTAATCTAGTCGACTGAAAACAAAAGCGTGAATTAATTTCTCAGCATCTTTCAATGATATAAGAGGTCTAACTTTTGCTATGTTTCTTAAGTGAAAAATGCTGTCCTAGTGGTCTGATGAATATGCGATTTAAAATTCAGATTACAGTCAACAGTTACCCCTAAGTTTTTTACTTCCGTCTTAACTTTTAATCCTAATGCATCAAGTTTATTTCTGATAACCTCATTGAATCCATTATTGCCAATTACTAAAATTTCAGTTTTCTCTTTATTTAGTTTGAGAAAATTACTATTCATCCATTCAGAAATACCAGTAAGACATTGTGTTAGTGAATCGAAAGAGTCAGTCATCAGGTGCTATTGATAAGTACAGCTGTGTGTCATCAGCATAGCTGTGGTAGCTCACGTTGTAACCTGAGATAATCTGACCTAACGGAAGCATGTAGATTGAGAAGAGCAGCGGACCCAGGATAGAGCCTTGTGGAACACCATATGGATATCATGTGTCTTTGAGATTTGATTACCACAACTCACAAAGAATTTTCTCCTGCCAGGTAGGATTCAAACCAATTTAAGACACTGCCAGAGAGGCCCACCCATTGACTAAGGCGATTTCTAAGAATATTGATCAATGGTGTCAAATGCAGCACTCAGATCTAAGAGGATGAGAACAGATAAATGGCCTCTGTCTGCATTTACCCAAGTCATTTACTACTTTAACGAGTGCAGTTTCTGTGCTGTGATTTGTTCTAAAACCTGACTGAAATTTATCAAGAATAGCATGTTTATTGAGGTGGTCATTTAACTGCATAATGACTGCCTTCTCTAGAATTTTACTTAAGAAGGGCAGGTTAGAGATGGGTCTAAAATTTTCAAAGGCAGAGGGGTCAAGATTATTTTTCTTAAGTAGGGGTTTAACTACAGCAGTCTTAAGACAGTCTGGAAGACCCCGTATCTAATGACAATTTACTATGTCAGAATATTGTCAATTAGCACGCCTGATACTTCTTTGAAAAACCTTGTTGGTATTGGGTCAAGGACGCAGGTGGAGGGTTTCAGTTGAGAGATTATACTATGTAATTCAGGTAAATCTATCCTGGTGAAAGCATTTAATTTGTTTATAATGGAGTACCGGGCTTTGGAGGTTCTGCAGTGTTGGGGAGATATACTATGTTATTCTAATATCATTAATTTTTGATTGAAAAATACAGCAATGTTCTCACAGGTTTCACTGGAAGTATTCTGGGGGCATTCCTTTGAGTTACCTGGGTTTAACAGACGATCAATTGTAGAAAATAAGACTCTGGGATTACTAGCATTGTTATTTATAATATTAGAGAAATAGCAGCGCCTCTCAAGACGGACAGTGTTATTGTATTCTGTTATTTTAACTTCAATATCTCATAATGGATAGTTAGTTTAGTTTTCCTCCATTTACGCTCAGCTCTACGACATGTTCTTTTAAATCAGACACTCTTTGGGTCTTCCATGGAATAACAATGCTAGAAGATTTTTAACTGTCTTTTCAGGTGCAACTATGTCAACAGCAGCTCTTACTTTAGAATTAAATTTTCCACTTACTATTTACATTATCCTCGCTATTATAGTTGGCACTATAAACGGACTGATTGCTTAGAATGTTTGTAAGTTTTAAAGCTGCTGATGAGTCAAAGAAGCGTTTTTAACAATATGCTTCTCATGATGTTTTTATCATTATTTCTATATTAAATAGTAGAAGGAAATGGTCTGATAGACCATATCAATGATCTGCTTTATATCAACTTTAAGTCCTTTAGTAATCACTAAGTCTAACGTATGACCTGCTTTATGTGTAGGCTGATTAACGAGCTGTCTCAAATCAAAAGAGTCCAGGAGGTTCATGAATTCTTTTACTTTTTGGTCACACTGATTGTCGATATGAAAGTTAAAGTCGCCGACTATTAAGAGTGTGTCATAGTTTGTAATTAAAATTGACATTAAGTCAGAGAATTCCTCAAGGAAAGACGCGTTATATTTAGGAGGTCTATACACGGATAATACTAGAACTGAGAATCTCCATGAATAACAACGCGAGATACTCAAAGGACTTAAATTTACCAAAACTAACATCTTAACACTTTAACCGGCTCGAGTAAATGTTTGCCAAGCCGCCCCCCTTTTTTTCCTGGCGGTCTGCACGAGTAAAACTGTAATCCGGAGGCGCAGATTCGATTAAAACAGCCGCCGTCTAGTTAAGCCATGTTTCACTTAGTGCAATAAAATCAATGTTTCTATCACTAATAAGATCGTTTATAAAAATGTCTTGTTAGTTAAAGCTCTAACATTTAATAGTGCCATATTTAATGTTTCTGAGGGCAGAGCTGAATTTATGCGTTATTGGTATTTGGAACAAAACTAAGTTATTTTTGTTAACGCTCTGTGTGTATTTTTATGTAATCTACAATCTGTTTTATAGTTTTAATGCATTGTTGATCTAAAGTAGTAATTGCAATTAAATTATTGGTGTTTATGCCACACTGCCTAGATTTTTACGTGCATTAAGATTGTTATTAGATTATTAATGTTGTGCACTTTAACGGAAGACTCTGTTAAGCCATTATGTCCTATCAAAGCAGTAGCATTACGGAAGGGGTTAAAAGTAGAAGTAGACAGTCAAGATAGACAATTACCTTAGCGATGTTTTCGGAGAGGACCGGCCAAATCTATTCGGATGCAGTCCATCCCACTTGAAGAAGCGCGGCCTTTCCCAAAAAAGATCCCAGTTGTCAATAAACCCGATGTCTTGAGTCTCGCAGAAGCCTCTCAGCCAGTTTGTTTAAACCCAGCAGACGACTGTAGTATTTTTATCGTATGACGAGAGGTAGTGGACCCGAGATGAAAATTTTGCGATGGGGTCCTCTCCTTCGTGTCTTTAACTAGTGCTGCAAGTCAGCCTTGAGAACCTCTGACTGTCGGTGCCTTATGTCGTTTACGCGGCGTGTAAAATAATGGATCCAACTGCCCTCTTGTGCTTCTGTAGATGGTCGGCCCGTCTCATCACATCTCGACTCGAGCACCGGAAAACAAGAAACAAAGATTTTCGATTAGGGCATGATATTGAGGTTTCGTACAATCGAATCACCTACCACGATTACATCACCTGGGGTTGAAGGCAAACTGGGGACGCGGAGAGGGTCGAACGGTTCTGGATTGGGATGCTCGCCTGTGCCGATGGAGGTGTTCTAGCCTTGAACCCCCGCCTGCATAGCTGAAACCCGCCGAGGTCTTCATCGGCGTTGTCGTTGCTCCTACGAGGCGCGGGGGTGAAGCTTACTTGCCCTTGGAATTGAGCGGTACGAGGTGGGGTTGATGTTGCGTCGACTTCAGATGTCGAGGATGGTTTATCCAGCAGCTGAGCCTTCAAGTCTCTGAGGTACCTTCGTCTGGACAGGAGTTTCTGAATCTGTTTGTCGAGTGCCTGGAGTTCTTCGATGACAACGGCAACGCAATTCATCTCACTGTCGGCCATTGTCTGCTTGTACTTCGCTTCCGCTTCATGACCTAGGAAAGAAAGAGAGAAAAAGCGGCATGATCCATCACCAGAGTGAATTCTTGCCACAATAGCTAGTACCTTAAAGGCGTGATAGCCCACTTAATCGCCAAGGCTTCTCGCTCCACCGCAGCATACTTAGTCTCCGGTCCAGCAGTTTCTGGCTCAGATACATAACGGGGTGTTCAGCACCGTCGACATATTGGCTCAGCACGGCACCCAATCCTGTGGCGATGTGTCGGTCTGGAGAATAAAAGGAATAGAAAAGTCAGGTGATTTCAATACAGGTGCTGATGTAAGGGCCGATTTTAAGTCACTGAATGCTTTATCGACCGATTCATCCCATACCACTTTCAAAAGTGCTTGTTTTTGTCAAATTTGATAAGGGCGTAACAATTTCAGAGAAATGTGGTACAAAGCGTCAATAGTAACCAGCCAATCTGAAAAATGCTTGTACTTGCCGCTATATATCAGGCGGGCCAATTCATGATGGCATCAATTTTGTAAATTGTGGTTTAACAGCACCCCCACCCAATATTTGGCTTCCCTTAATCCAAAGAAACATTTCTTCAGATTAATTCAAAGCCCTGCTGATGCTAGTGTGGAGAGTACTGCTTGAACCTGCCATACATGATCCTTCCACGTGCCAGAATAGATGACGACATCATCCAAGTAGGCGGCACAATATCAATTGTGAGGCGTAACAATGTATCCACCAGGCGTTGGAAAGTAGCTGGTGCCCTGTGCAAAGTCAAAAGGAAGGACTCTGTATTGCCAGTGTCCACTGGGTGTACTAAACATGTTTTTTCTTTAGCAGACTCCGTTAAGGGAATTTGCAAATACCCTTTCGTCATGTCAAGCGTAGTTAGGAATTGAGCCTTTCCTAGCCGATTGAGTAAATCATCCACTCAGGCATTGGATCGCATCAAATTTAGAGACCTGATTGAGTCGACAAAAGTCATTACAGAACCTCCATGACCCATCTGGTTTGGAAACCAAAACGATTGGACTAGACCAATTACTATAATTTTTCAATAACCCCAAATTCTAGCATTCGTCTGATCTCCAGCTCTACTTCGCTTTCTTTGTCTCAGGGAGCTTATAGGGTCTCTCTCTGACAATCACGCCAGGGTCCGTAATGATCGTGATGCTCAATCAGCGCAGTACGCTCAGGTATTTCATCCACAACCTTAGGGACGGACAAGATAGCAGCTTCGAGGTCTTGTCGTTGTTTGGGTGTCAACTTGGGACTGAAATTAAGATGGGCACAAGACATTAACAGTGAACTAGGCTGCCTGGAGGAGGGATCGTGTTCCCTTTCCTTCCACAGTTTCAGCAAGTTAATATGGTACACTCTCACTTGGTCGACGATTAGGTTGTTTAACTAAATAGTTGACGAGTCCTTTCCTTTCTTTAATTTCATACGGGCCTTGGCAATGCGCTAATAATTTTGAGTGGGACGTTGGGACTAATACCGTAACATGATCACCGGGACAAATTCCGAATGGTGGTGTTCCTGTTATAGTAACGTGACTGCGCTGCTTGTGTTTTTCCAAATTTTCTTTTAAGATAGGTCTATCGCGTAACTGTGCGACATATTCAAGAATATTTGAAATAGGGAGTACCTCCTCCTCCCATCCTTCTTTTAGCATGTCCAAAAGCCCCTGGGTTGTCTTCCATATAATAATTCAAAGGAGAAAATCCCATCGAGGTCTGAGGACTTCCCGATAGGCAAACAAAACGAAAGGAAGCAACTGATCCCAGTTTATTCCATCCTGTTTAACTACCTTGCGTAACATCTGTTTTAATGTTTTATTAAACCTTTCCACCAATCCATCAGTTTGGGGATGGTAAACCGACATTTTCAGATGTTTTATCCTTAGTAATTTAGCAACTCCCTGAACGTTTCCGAAGTGAAGGAAGTTCCTTGTTAGTTAAGACCTCCTTGGGAATCCCAATATGAGTGAATATCCTAACCAACTCCGTGTGATATTTTTAGAAGTAGCTGAGCGCAAAGGAACAGCTTCCAGGAACCGAGTGGCAAAATCAACTAGGACTAAAATGTATTTAAAGCCCTTTGCCGAGAGCTCTAGGGGTCCAACGAGATCGATACCAACTTGTTCAAAAGGGATATCAATAAGGGAAGGGGAACGAGAGGAGCTTTAGTGCTTCTTGGAATCTGGCGAACAGGACAGGAAGCACAAAATGCCGGACCTTCTCATTAACTCCGGCCAGTAAAATCAGTTTTATTCTCTTCAATGTCTTATCAGAGCCTAAATGGGCTTCTAGAAGGTGAGCATGTGCTAATTCACATACTTTTTGCCGAAAAGTATGTGGGATTAGCAACAAAGCTCGCATTTCACCCCCGTGTTCTGCCACTCTAAATAACAGATCATTTTTAATTACAAAGAACGGCATCGGTGGCATGGGATCCAGAGTTATATAATCCTCGGTGGATACTACTGCATTCCTAGCAAATTTTAAAGAATCATCATTCCATTGTACTCTTTTGAAGGATGATGGTGTTAACAGGAATTGTGTAGACAAATCTTGTATGGGATCCCTTGCAAGTTCAATGGGAGGACTTCAGTCTCCATCTCCTCTACAACAACTGTATCAGCTCCCTCAGAGAATGATGGGACATCGAAATTTTCGCACTGGATACCCATGTGGGTCCGTGCTACTGAGGGACACAGCGTGGAGGCAGCGAGTATCATTCTCCATTACTAAGCCCAAATTTTTATTAGGTACAGTGACGTTATTACCGCTGTTAATTTTATTCCAGTCCCTTCCAAATATGACGGGAAAAGGAGGGTCTGGTAATACAGCCATGACCATAGTAGTTATTTTTTATTTACTGAGACCACACATCTGGCTGTTTTACAATATTTGATGTCTCCATGAATACATTTCAGACTAGTTTTTAATTTAGTCCACTGTTGCGCGTAACGAAACGGGTAGCAACAATAGAGATGTTACTCCCAGAATCGAACATTTCCTTACCTTCCTGCCATTTATAACCACTGCACCTGTATAGGGAAGAGACAAAGGGTTAGTCACAGTGGCACAATACATCTCCCCTTAACTAGAGAACAATCCATCAGCTCGTAAGTGCAGTTCGGGACAGATGTCTGATCTCCCCACACTTGAAACAGGGAGGAAGACCGGCTAGTCTGTCCATTCTATGGATGGCAGGTACAGGTAGTTGCGGGTGGGCTCAGCAGCTGCCCCAGGTACCTGTTGAGTTCGACGAGTGGACCGTTCCAACCGCCCCAATTTACAGGCCACTCAATGGCGCTCCGCTATTTTAATCAAGGTGTCCATATCTTAATAATTATGTTTCGGACTTGCTCGGCGATATGGTTAGGAAGGGCATTTACGAAGGTTTCGCACGATAGTAGTTTGGCCATCTTGTATGAGGAATTAATATCGGGCGTAGCCAACGACACACCTTTCCCCAGGCTTGAAGCCCTGGGTTCTTAATGGCCTTTCGGGTCAAACTGCCACTCTCTCTATTCCCTCGCCTGCTGTTCCGTGACACGCCATAGCACTTGAACACGTCTAATTTCAGAGCATCATAATCGGCCTGCTCCTCAGTTAAGTCGTAATAAGCCCTCTCGCCATCCCCTTCAGATAGGGACCCAGTTGGTACGCCCATTCCGACCTTGGCCAAGCTTTATGCTTAGCGGTCCATTCAGAAATCAAAAGTAGGTCTCAATGTCATCCAATTCAGTTAGTGTAGTCAACTGAATCCGTAGTGACAAAGCCACCTCCGTCTGTACATCAGCAAGGAACGAGCCTCGGCTTCTGCCAATTGGGTTCGTTTCTCCCATCTGGATCTTCAGAGTCTGGAGGTCACCCATGATTGTGGTAAGCACAGTGTTGAGGTCCTGTTCTTCAGACATTGTGATCAAATCCTGCCGGCTATGCCAATTGTGATAAGATGCTTCCACAAGAAAATATTTTCCACACAAAATAAAGGTTTGGGATTCGTCCCGTATATTGTCATCCAGACAAATGATAGAAAAGGTTGATTCATAAGACTTCTCAGTACAAAATGAATACTCAACTGCAGACAAGATGGCATTTATATAGCAGGATGGATTATGGGACAGGAAATGGTTGGCAGGAAGTGACAATTGGAGGCGGGAAACGGAACCAACGTTATCAGGATTGGAAAGGAGCAATGGATTGATGGAACTGGAAGTGACATCATCAGAGTGAACCGTAAGTGATGTCATGTCGGCCATTTTGAATCCGAAGTGAGACTTCTTATTTTTCTTCAAATTTTCTGTAGGTGAAGAGATTAAGGTAAGCATCACGTGATAACCCTTTGTCTCGCGATGTTTCACTCACCTCTGGGCTCTTTGACTGCCTCCAACTTCGCTTGCGTGTGTGACAGTGGCTTCCCTGCACTAACCGAAACCGATGCGTGCACTTATTTTGGTGGTATGATGCCACTGTCGGCCGCCATATTGAACTTTCCAACATCACTAATTCTCCAACTTCACGTGTAGGTAGAAGGCTGACCCCATCATCACGAAATTTGGTAGGCGGCTTCCCTGCACTAACCAAACCAATGTACGTACTTATTTCGGTGGTATGACGCCACTGTCGGCCAACATATTGAACTTTACAACGTCACTAATTCTCCAACTTCCCGTGTAGGTAGAAGGCTGAAATTTGGCAGACTCATTCCTTACAGCTTACTTACAAAAGTTAAGCAGGTTTCATTTCAAGTTCTACATGTAACGGTCATAATGGTGACAATGTCCGCCATGTTGAACTTTCTTATTTATGGCCCCATCTTCATGAAATTTGGTAGGCGGCTTCCTGCACTAACGAAACCAATGTACGTACTTATTTCGGTGGTATGACGCCACTGTCGGCCGCCATATTGAACTTTCCAATGGTCTTTGTTACTAATGAGTCCATCTTAAAGAAATTTGGTATGTGGGTTCCCAACGCTAACTGAATCCTACTTACGTTACATATATATGTCCATAGCCTGCAGCTCGGTCACCGTGTGAGGCAGCATTGGGTCCCTCACAGAAGTGAGAAGTTGGTGGCTGCCTGCCTATATAAGGCCGTCTGTCGCTCCAGTCTCTACATTCCCTTACTTGCTTTGCCACGGATTCACCTCTCCCTGCTGATAACTGCAGCCTTTTTTAATCCATGGCTTCGCCGCTTTTATTGTTTGTTTATTACGATTATAGTTATTGTGTAGGTATTTTAGACTTACTTGACATTGTTCAGGCACCCATTTCCTTTATCGATCCAACTGTACCCCCATTAACATGTCTATCGAGGTGATCACAATCCATCAAAGAACTGTCACTTACCAAGTTGTTTCCATGCCCAGAGATGGCTCCTGCCTTTTCCATTCTCTTTGTTACATATTGCACGCTCATATCAGGCTCACTCTTCATATCCGTCTTATGTATTGAATGACTGGGACAGGTTCAAGGTGTGGACTGATGGACGGCACGGAGATAATTATACTACACAGGAGCACTAGAAGAGTGAAATGCTTAAGACCTTCACCTATGGTTCTGCATGTGAGTTGATGGCTGCCGATGAATTGTTCGGTTGTCGCTTTCAAGTGTACTGAAATGGACAAATATTTTACACCTTTGACAACCGCTAACGCCTCTTAAACATCTTAGATTCACAGGTGACGATTTCAGTAGTGGACACTTCGATGTTTATTAATGTTTAAACTCTCAAAAGCTGGATGTGAAGTTATCGATGAAACCGGTTGTATGCTTACAACACTTGACAGATACCGAATGTCACTTCAACACAAGTCCTACAAATGCTGTCATAATTGAAACAAACCATGAAACTCAAACCGATTATGACAGCAGCAATCCAAGATGTCAGATTTGAAACAAGATTGCTTTTCACATGGCCAAATGGCAGTGGTCTCGTGTTCACACTGCACTTCAGTGAAAAGTCAGAATACAAGTGGCCATTGAACCTTTGTGTTGTTTGTCCTTCTGACTGTCTGTCTGTCTCTCCTCATGTCCTCACTTCTGTCTCTTTATCTCCACAGCCTGTGGTCATGTCGTCTGACCTCCAGATGTTGCTCAGCTCTCTCCTCAGCTCTTTCTGCTCCTCACTCACGACTGACTGAACTGAACCTGAGCGTCAACAACATGGAGGATTCAGGAGTGGATCAGCTGTGCGAGGGGCTGAGGAATGAAAACTGCAAATTAGAGGAACTGCAGTAAGTGAACAAGTGAGTGTGTGTGTGAGTGTGTGTCTATGTGTGTCTGTATGTGTGTGTGTATCTCTCATTAATTTTATTTCTTGTCACATTAGCTCTGACTTTTCCACTCCCACAACACAAAAGCTGTGTTTAATCAGGACAGACTGCAGTGTCCCTTATGGACAGACAAATGGACATGAGGTGACAAAACTGCAGCATTCCTTTAATAATTCAATTCATAAAGACAGCATTGTGACCCTGAGCCCCTCCACCATACTGGTCACTCTCACGTCCTCTCTGTCCAGACTGTTGTTTTATTTCTTGTTCCATAAGCCCACACTGTCCATTCTTTATTTTAATCTTGTACTTGTTCCTGTACTCATTGTCACTTTCCCCCTTACACTCCTCTGATGTCCTCACTAAAGTTTGTTAAAATCACTAAAATAGAATAAGGAGGAGAAACACAGTCAGTGTGAGGAGAAGAGACGACTAAAGTGACAGAAGACAAAGAGGAGTGGACAGCTAGAGCTGGACTGAAGTGACAGATAAGACAAGGAGAATAGAATAGCAAAGATAAGGAGAGACAAGAAAAGGAGATGAACAGAATGAAGAAAAGAGATGAATAAAAGAGGAGGACAAGCCAGAGGATAAGGAGAAGGGAGAGGGAGGACAAACAGAGGAACAGGAGGAAAGGTGAACAGCAGCAGTAGAAATGACCAGCCAGCCATACACAGAAAGAGAAGGTCACAGGGAGGAGAGCATTAGGACTGAAGACAGTGTGGCCAGTAAGGTGGGAGACACAGAAGCGTGACCGCCATTATAGCCAAGTGGACTGAACAGGCCAACATCATTACATACAAGACATGACCCCCAGGTCTACACAGGACATCGACATATATCTGTCAGTGGGCATAGCGACCGACAGGTGGACACACACATCATGTGCAGTAGACGTCAGAGACACTGAGAAGATTCTGGGAAGGTGACCTCAGTGGACGTGTCAGTGAGATACTCCAGTGTGAGGAGTGGCACCCTCTTGTGTTTGTAACTCACACTTGTGTCTCTTGTGGGACATTAAAACAAGAATCTCACCACATGATCAGTGTAGGCTGTCACATGACTTTCTCAATAATCCAGTATATAGTGCCTTTTTGATATTTTTATACACACATGGTCTTCACTGATGTCATCACAGGTCCAAACCCTCTGCCTCACAAATCCTTCTTTTGTCATTTCAGTCAGTCAGGGTCTTCCTCAATCCCAGCAGACAATCAAACAGTCTACTGGAGATGTGAATAATTTGATGTCACTAAGGACACCTGTCACACTAGTCCTGTGCTCCACTGGTCACTCTGGTCACTGCATGATTCTCTTTACTACTAAATACAAAGCTGTGGGTGACACATGTCAGGGGTCAGTGGTTGTGTACAGGTTTTAAATTAAAATGGTGGACTCAGAGGGGCGTAGGTGGATGTGGTAGTGTGGGGGAGCAGAGCAGCCCTGGAGTGTTGGTGGTGAATTGGCGGAGCGCACTTTACACTTGCAGACACGTGTGGTTCAGCCAGTGTCCTCATTAGTGTTCTAGGTGTGTAATTAGACACCTGCACCCCAGTGAGTTTAAAATGAGGTGAGCAGGATAGTCAAGAACAAAACTGTACAGGAAAGAAAAATGAAAAGATGGAGATGGAGGATAAATGAAGAATAAAGTAATTGGAGAATTGTGGCTGAGCTGATGCAGTGGAGTGGAGGTCAAGAAGTGGCTGTGAGAGGAGTGAGCACATGGCACACAAGGGGTAAGGTCAAAACCCGCTGTGCACCCAAGGAGCAAGATCGACCAACCTCACCGAATGGGCTTCTGCTGAAGACTGAGGGATGGCGTTAGGAGAAAGGAGAAGGTCTCATGAGGCACCCTACTGAAGGCCATAGGATTGTGGTGGGAACAGAAGCTGAGTTTGGGGTCCTCAGTAGTGACCAGCTAAGGTGGCTGGTGCAGAAACCGATGTGAAAGATGACTGCCCTTACCCTTGGACTCTTGGCATGCAGAGGAAAACTTAAATGGTAAGCAGAGGAGATGTCAGTTTTAGGTGGCACAGAAACTCTTGTTGTTTTACAAACAATAATGCCAGTGCAGTGAGAATTGAGCAAATAATACGACTATCAAAGTGACAGGGGCACATGATATTAAAATAATATTAATGTGATAAATACTAAAGTGACATCACATTAAAGTAAAATAAAATAAAGTGACTTGACTTATGGTGATAGGATAACACGTTTGAAGTGACCCATAAGAAAAATAACAAAATAAAACTTCTATAGCAGTGAGCTAATAGTAAGATATCAGATGTGGTGCCCAGCTAATACAATCAATACAGCTTAGAGGAGAGAAGGAGCGTCAGGCCCAGAACTCAACCAACACCCCTGTTATGAAGAGTTAAAGAGTCTAATGGCTCTGAGGACTAAAGATCTCTGATATCTGTCCATATTGCAGTCCTGTGATAGCAGCCTACCACTAAACACACTCCTCTGATTAATTATTGTAGTGTATATTGGGTGATGTTCATTATTCATAACAGATAGCAGCTTGCACAGTGTCCTTCTCTCTGCCACCATCACCACAGAGTCCCACTTGCTTACTTTATATAAAGTGAAAGATAATTACAACAATCAACAGATATAATAGACATAATTAAGGACAATACACATACTCCAAACAGACAATATTGGTCTGCTGATATGGTGACTGGAGGACAGACCTCCACAAGTTGCTTTGTAATGTCGGGGCACTAACTGGGTGTCATCCCCTTTAATGAAGTCAAATGAAACAAAACCAAAATGGACGTGATGGCCCCAACAAAACACACCTTTTCAGCCCAATAGACAGGACTTTGCAGTTGTGTGAACACGATGGCGCTTGCTTCATGTCAAGTTTCCATGTCCAACAGCAGATTCCATCCTCTGGGTGTCAGCAGCTTTTCAAGAGTCCCACCCAGAAGGACAGGGGCAGCTCTGGGCACTGCGGCTGAGTCAGTTCCCCTCATTTGGTTTCTTCTCAGAGCTGCAGGTGGATAAGGAGAGACAGTCAGTGTGAGCGCCCCCTCTCGTCTCAGAGTGGTATCACTTACCTCACAGAGACAGGAAGGTCATCTCCAGGTGGGCACACATGTGTGACAATACATAGAACTGGCCTGCTCATTTGTTTGCACTGCTTATATTGTGGAATTCATCAGCACTTTGAGAACTGTTTCTCATTACTTGTTTATTTGCATTTCATTTGTGTTCATCTTTGTATTAACATGGAGTTGATAGTTTGGAAAATGTAACAATAAATGTAATAAATGATCCCTGTAAATTTAAGAAATAGCAAATGTTAATTTGGTGTAAAACATATTATGACTTCTTTGGGACTTGAAAATTTAAGACTTGACTCAAAACCTGGTAAAAAACAAAATTTATTTATATATCATATTTTCATGCAAATAATGGAGCTCAAAGTACTTTACATGATGAAGAAGAGAAAAATACAAAATAAACGAGAATTAAAATTAGGGAACACTGATTGACATTAATAAAAGTAAGGTCTGATGGCCTGAGAGGACAGAAAAAACACGAGCCCACCCAGCCCCTCTAGGCAATCTACCTTATATCAGTGACCTCAGTCAGTCCTCGTGGTGTTCAGGGTTCACATGGAAGAACTTGATGATGATGTCCCATAATCCACTTGGTTGCTCTGCTCTTCATATCTTCAAGTGCTGTTATGTCTTTCTTGTACTGAGGAGACCAGAACTGCACTCAGTACTCCAGATGTGCTCTCACTAGTGTATTATAAAGTAAGAGTATAATGTCACTTGATTTAAATTCAACAGTTTTTATAATGTAACCTCACATTTTATATTATCTTTTTAGTGCTTCTGTACATTACTTAGTCAATGACAATGTTGTGTCAACATAAACCCCTAAATGCTCTTCAGAGGTCTCCTCCTGTAGCTCAGTGTCTCCCATTTTGTATTTATATTTGGCTGAACTGAATCACTCAGGTGAATAGAAGACGCATCTGGATGACAGCAAGTGAAGTGAAAAAGTATCACCAAAATAATACAAACAAATAAAAGAGGAGACACCATAACACTTTATATTCCTTTATTCCTGTTCAGAAAATGAACTCATAATAAAAATTAATCAAAAATTTAAAAAAACTTCAACAATGACGGAGACAAACAGACCTGCTGCTGGTCACCACTAGAGCTGCCAGTCCTGAGTGGTAAATGACAGATAAGAATTCCAGTTTGTCATCCTCACCCCGTGGTCACCTGTGACAAGTCCATCTGATCAGTTGAGTGCAGGACGCCGTCAGTCTCATGTCTGTGCGTTCTTATCCAGTGTTGATGTCCACATGTCAGTCTGAATGACTTGGCACCAGTCAGTCCAGCGTGAAGGCAGGAGACCCTGTCAGGTATATAGTGCCTTACTTTATAAGAATGGCAGTGGTCTCGTGTTCACACTGCACTTCAGTGAAAAGTCAGAATACAAGTGGCCATTGATCCTTTGTGTTGTTTGTCCTTCTGTCCTTCTGTCTGTCTGTCTCTACTTATGTCGTCACTTTTCTTTTTTTCTCCGCAGTCTGTGTTATTGTCGTCTCACCTTCAGATGTTGCTCAGCTGTCTCTTCTGTTCTTTCTGCTCCACACTCACGACTGACTGAACTGAACCTGAGCAACAACAACATGGAGGATTCAGGAGTGGATCAGCTGTGTGAGGGCTGAGGAGTGAAAACTGCAAATTAGAGGGACTGCAGTAAGTGAACAACAAGTGTGTGCGTGTGTGTGTGTGTGTGTGTGTGTGGGCCCTGTGATGGCCACACTTGGCTCCTACTTTGCATTTAAAGCTGCTATAACAGACATAAGACTCATAGATATTTGGATAAGTGAGTTCAAAATATATAAATTATTGAGTGAATGAATTCATCATTAGTGTTTACTTATAATTAATCAATCTGTACACCAATTATATGTTAATGAGCTATATTAACTAACTGGTACAATCCTAATTAATCACAGAGTATAGGTTATCTACAGTATTTGAATTTGACAGTCTCTGCAATGCTCTTTCTAGAAGGACAGAGTTTAATGGTAGGCTTGTGTCTAATTGTTCACTTAATATGGCTACACAGTAGATGTACATGCTCTCATTACCTGCCCCTTCCTTTACTGTATCCCAGGTGCTAGAAAGTCCCTTCATATCATTCTGTCTTCTCCATAGGCAGAGGTTTGTTTGATTTCTCTAACAATCAATTCTTGCTTTAATGATTCTTTTATCTACAAGTTTCCTTTCAAAACATCTGATATGGCTTGATGCGTAGGTTAAAAAGGGAATTGCAGCAATGTCTTTACCTCATTAATGTTGCGGCAGGAGATTAAGGCAGAAGCGAGATGACCAGAGAAAACATTCCATACCTACGCAACTGGAGGAAATGAATGTACAGAAAATATTATGAGCCAGTAATGATTGAGTTTCTTTACCTCCGAATGGGCTGGCCTGGCAACTGACCAGATAGGACTCAAACGGAGTCTTTACAAATTTTCTGACAGGTGAATCTAAGGAGGACATAGCACAGCAGTAACCACTGACCATTCAGCTTCACAGTTTGTTTCAAAAAGCTGAAGTCAAGCTTGGTGTACTGCTGAAAAAAGCTAAGAGGTCCAAATATGTCATTAAAAAGGGTGTCCATTGTGTAGAAATTTAAGAATCACAGCTTTCAGAAGTTATACAGTATTTTGGATTATAATTTGTGGTTATGTTGACTTAGAGAGGACGCAGGTCAATCATATCCAGCAAACATGTTTAGTACCAATTATAAGTATGGATACTGTATTATCATAGTATTTCTCTCTACTTACCCTCTACCTGTTTTCTTCAAGGGTAAGTGTACTCGTCAAGTTTGTTACCAGATTGGTCTACTATTGCACTTAAAGATTAACACACACATACATAGCTATACGCAGACACACAGAAACTCAACGGTGCCCTATGAATGACACACACACAGCTGGTTAATCTCTAGCACTTTAAACCACGCAAGTGCCTTAGGAATAACATAGCCTGTCACTGTCTCAGCACTTTAAGAGACTTACTTATTATTGGCACGAAAACCATATGATGTTTTAATGATATCTCAGACCTAAATATTAATTTTGGTCTACAAGAATACATTTAAACATACAAAGGCTCAGTACTTTTGAATATAGGCCATTAATCAGCCAAGAATGCCTTACTTTATGCACTGTTCCCTATTATGGGGTGGAGCTCTCACCCTCAGCCTTATAAACCTCGCAGCACAGTGGTAATGGCAAACCTCCGGCTGCACCAGGTGCTCAAAGAAATCTACCTTATTACTTCAATCACTCTAAACATGAAGACAAAGCTTAGAAAGTTAAAAGCAACATGATATTTATTACAGGAATAATAATAATACCAGTGGAACAAAGAATAATAGAAAATAGGACTAATAGTAAAGTCTGGATATATATAGGGTTTATAAATAGCTTACAAAAAGTTAAAAGGTGACAAGGATGAATGTCGCAGGCGGCTTGTGATCTAGCACACGTAGTTATTCATTAGATGCTTTTCTGATGATCAGATGGAAGCGACTTCACATTGACGTTGCTCTGTTCCCTTCTGACATTTTGTCCCTTCTTCCTCCCTCCTTTCTTACTATATCACTCCTCAGATGAGGCATATTTATTCTAAAATCCTACCAGGAGGTTTGCAAGATGTGATTGTTAGATATTCTAATAAGTTGGCTGTCAATATGTCCGTTTTCCCAAACGATAAAACTTTTTATGTTCTCTGAGGTATTGGTTGCTCTTCCTTCCCAGGCTGTAAAATAATTAGATGTCCATCCTTTCTTAGGTTATAAAGTAATTGATAGCCTGAGCCACCAGCATGTCTTCCTTTCTTTGTTGGAACAGCTGTTTCAAAGTGAGACATAACTGTGAAGAAGACATGCTTTGATTTGTCCCGAATGTAGTTCATCTGTTGTCATGTCTTGAACGAAATATAATAGAAAAGTAAACCAAAATATACAGAGTTTGTACCTCACAACAAATACACCCAGAAATTGCCTCATTTTTGAAAGCAGTGATAACCATTAGCAATAATATCTTGACTTTATTTTTAAATCAGTATAATGGATTTTGATAAAAGAAATGCTATAATTTACTATCTAAAACTAACATTTCTGGATGTGTCCAGATATTTGACTGGTATTGTAGCTTAGTAATGTTGTCCAGTATAAAAAGTAGATATCTTTATAAAACCTTCACTCTTAAAAATAAAGATTCTTTAATGGCACTTTACTGTGTAGTGTGGTTCCTCATAGAAACATTGATTAACAAAAACAGTTTATTCTATGAGGGTTCTTTGTATATACAACATGACATTTGAAAATGTTCCTAATATACGGACAAAACAGAAGTCTTTCATGTATAGTAGGCTACCTAGCAGCATACAGACAGGTCAAAAAATCTGAACTTAGCCTGTGCAATTGTAGGCAGTAAGAGTCAGTAGCCCATTAGTATTATAAAAATGTATGTTACCCTCTGTTCATGGGTATTTATGGAGTCTGTTACAGATCTAATTAAGTTCACCAGTCAAAAAATTTAGTCACTACTCACGTAAGAGATGATACATACTTCAGGCACCAGCAGAGGGCAATCTAGCATGAATAAAATCCTACTAATAGCTGTGCCGTGTACTCTGGGGTTCATAGAGTAATGAGGAATCATGATGTGTTACATGTGTTTGCTTCTCTCTGTGAAGAGCAGAAGGTCACAAGACAGACATGAATGATTGGCAAAAAGGATTATTGCATTAGGCCATGCCAAAAGATATAGTGTAGCACAAGTTGCCAAACGTATGTGTCAGAGCTTACTGTCCAATGGGTTTTCCAGCAGTGGCATACATCACAGAACTGTGGTCAAAAATTGTGCTCACAAGTAGGGACCATCACCATGTGTCACATATTGTTACAGCAAACCGCTTTGCCACCAGGCCAGAATTGCAGCAGACTGCCAATACAGGCCCACAACAAGCTATATCCACATGAGTACTCAGAAGGGAACTGCATCCCATGGATATCTGGAAGAAAGGCCCTTGCTAACAGCTGTTAACAAAGCTGCATGGTTACAGTTGGTGAGGAGCCACAAACACTGGGCTTTTGACACCAGAAAATGTTTTTATCTTGTATTCAAATGATGGGAGGCAATGTGTACATCATAAACCATGTGAAGCCTTCCATGGGGACGGTGTGTAAGGTGCTGTTCAAACAGGAAAAGGCTCTCTGATGTGCTGGAGGTTTTCAATTATGTGGTCTTTTGGCTGAGGTGACAACACACTTGAAATGGAGGGTTTTAATTTGGCTTCTGGATGACCATGTGTCACCTTTTGTCCTTCATCTCCAGAAAGAGTACATAGAATGGCTACCCAAATCTTCCAAGATGACAACTGAGATAAAGAGTACTCTGAAGTATTTTCATATCTTGACTGGCCCACAGAATATCCAGTCAGTGCAATCTGACCAATCTGGCTGTATTGTAGGATTTCATGCTGGAAGAGTTTATGAAAATTGATGTTGCCTACAACCACAAACTGCTGGTGTCAATGCCAGATAAATTGAACATGTTCTTTTGTTTCATGGAGGAGTTACACACTATTAGATAAGATTTAGCTAGGGGTGACTACTTTTTGTCCAGTGAACTCCAGGGGCACTGTGTGATGGCTGACCCTGCACTCCGATCTGAAAAGAGTCATGTGAAAAGATAGCTTCCCTTTTGGGATTAATAAAGCACATCAAAATAAAAAAAATTTAAAATTCAAGGATTCTTTGTAGAATGTTCTTTTAGAGCCAAAAATGGTTCTCCTATTGCATTGCTCTGATAAACCACTTAGGCACCTTTATTTTTAACAGTGCATACATGGAAATTTACTGGGACCACAACTGGGCTTGTACAATACAATACAATACAGTTTATTTTTGTATAGCCCAAAATCACACAGGAAGTGCCGCAATGGGCTTTAACAGGCCCTGCCTTTGACAGCCCCAGCCTTGACTCTCTGAGAAGACAAGGAAAAACTCCCAATAAAAACCTTGTAGGGAAAAATGGAAGAAACCTCGGAAAGGCAGTTCAAAGAGAGACCCCTTTCCAGGTAGGTTGGGCGTGCAGTGGGTGTCAAAAGTAGGGGTCAATACAATACAATATACAGAACAGAACAATTCCTTAAGACAGCATAATAATAAAAATTTTAGAAGTACGGTTTAACAGTAGATGATATGACATAATTAGGTTTGGATATTTTTAGAGTCCTGGAGACCTCATCCATCTAGCTGCCTCCCCATTTGGCCATGCCACGGCTGAAACGTTGCTCCGATGAAAGGACCTCTCTTTCCCATGATTCCTGTGATCCTCCATCAGGGATGACTTTACCATAGGCAGGCAAACAACTTGGCAGGTGGGCCATGGCACCAATGGCCACATTTGGGTACCGAGAAAAGAAACAGAATAGGTGAGGGTTAGTATTCAAATATAATTATCATGTTACTTATGTTATAGTGCTAATGACTAACAACAGAGATGCAGTCTGTACAGTTAATCAGCAGCTCTAGTCAGGATATGCTAAACTGAAGTAGTGAGTCTTCAGCCGGGATTTAAAGGCTGAGACTGAAGGGGCATCTCTTATGGAAGCAGGAAGACCATTCCACAGTTTAGGGGCCCTGTAACTAAAAGCTCGACCTCCCACTGTTATTTTATTAATCCTTGGAATCCTAAGCAGACCGGCATCTTGAGATCTTAATGTGCGCTCAGGTTTGTAAGTCATGATAAGTTCAGACAAGTAAGCCGGACCTTGGCCATTTAATGCTTTATATGTTAAAAGGAGGATTTTGAAATCTGCCCTAAACTTAACTGGGAGCCAGTGTAAAGATTTAAGAACTGGGTTATGTGTTCATATTTTCTTGTTCTTGTAATAATTCTTGCAGCGCATTTTGGATTAACTGGAGGCGGTATAGAGAACAGTTTGAACAGCCAGTGAACACCGCATTGCAGTAGTCAATCCTACTAGAGATAAATGCATGAATTAATTTCTCACAATCCTGTTTATTTAGAAAGCGCCTTAATTTCCTAACATTTTTAAGATGGAAAAAACATGTTTTGGACGACTTTGTAATATGCGCTTTAAATGACATGCTAGAGTCAAAGATAACACCTAGATTGCGGGCTGATTCAGTAAAATTAATTGGGATTCCAACTGAGTTAAATGGCGACAAAATATTGCTGTGATCAGCGTCATTCCCTCCAACAATTAACATCTCTGTTTTATCTGTATTTAAAGACAAGTAGTTCTCATTCATCCATTCCTTTAATTCACTAACACAACTAATTAAAGACAACATCGGAGAAACTTCATTTGATTTAAATGAAAGGTATAACTGGGTGTCATCTGCATACGAGTGAAAATTAACATTATGTTTCCTAATGAGAGATCCCAGTGGAAGCATGTAAAGTGAAAACAGTAAAGGTCCCAGTACTGAGCCCTGCGGGACACCATATTGAACTTCTGTGTATAATGATGGAGTACTGTCTGCACATTTCTGTACATACTGGAATCGATTTGATAAATAAGAACTGAACCAAGCGAGCACGGGCCTGTAAGCCCAACATCGTTTTCTAGCCTGTGCAGTAAAATAGAATGGTCAATGGTGTCAAATGCTGCACTTAAGTCCAACAACATAATTACAGTGGAATTTCCTTCATCAGAGGATATCAGAATGTCATTTACAACCCGTGTTAGTGCGTTTCTGTACTATGACCAGTGCGAAAGCCAGACTGGAATTTCTCAAATAAATTGTAATGCGTAAGGTGTGACTGAAGCTGACTGGTGACTACTTTCTCTAGTATTTTAGAGAGAAATGGTAAATTTGAAATAGGCCTATAGTTATTTAGTATGTGTGGGTCTAGGTCTGACTTTTTAAGTAAAGGTTTAATGACTGACACTTTTAGTGCATCAGGTACGTGCCATGCAGTAATGAACTATTGATAACGGTTAGAATAGGCTGCAAGAACATCCATTGCACTTTTTACTAGTTTTGTTGGCACTGGATCTAGGGAACAAGTAGTGGGCTTCATTTTAGTAATTAAAGTTAAGACTTCCTGGTGAGTTACAGGATTAAAATTATTAAAGTGCTGAATGCAATGTGAGACAGGGTCTGCTAAGCTAGTATTTGGTTTGTACTGTGATGCTGAGATCTGGGATCTTATATTTTTAATTTTCTCATTGAAGAAGTTCATAAAGTCTGTACTGCTAATATCTGTTGGTATTTTGCACTGTTGATCTGAATTCCCATTTGTTAATTTAGCCACTGCTCTAAAAAGTACCCTAGGATTTTTATTATTGCTATCTTGTAGTCTTTGGGGATACAGTTTGTAATCAGATGTTTGGAACTTCTGAAGATCAATAAAATCAAATGATTGTTCATTAAAACTGGTCTAAGATTCACACCATGCATGAGCATCAGAATGTTTCTTAAGCCAACACCTACTTGAACCTAACTTGGTCAGTTTGCCAGAAGCAGACTACAAATCAATACAAAATACTGTAAGATACTGCATTTTACATCTGGAGACACATTGATTTTAAAATCCTAGGTTCAAATCCCAGTGTTCTGTGTAAAGTCTGCATATTTTTTTTTAACTCGCATCTCAAGGATGTGCATATTAGGTTAGAAATTATAAAATTTCCTCAATATTAGTGAATGTTCCCAGCTTGTTACTAAAGCTCTTTCCTGTCTTGCACCTGATGCTGTTGGAATTGTCTCTGGCCCAGTTACGTCACAAGGGGATGCTTCAGGGCTAAAGCCCCTCAATTTCGAGAGACCCCACCCTCTCCAAAGATCTCAGGCGTCCAGCCCTTGATTTTCAATTCAACCTGACTGTAGTACCGACATGCATGTATGACTTGCATGAAACTCTATGGGGTATCTACCCTCACTCTTTTTGAATTGTGCAAAACCCGACAGGAACTCCCCTTGCTCTTCATCTTTCACTAAACCTCAAAGGGGCACCCTCTGCTACTCGATCACCTACATATAGAACTAGCGACATAATCAGAAAGTGAGGCTAAGCACCTTGTAACTGCTAAAGCTAATGATAAAAATAAAAATATATTTTTTATTTATATTGCACTTCATATTTTAGAAATCTCAAAGTGCTACAGAGTAAAACAAAAATAATAAAACAAGAAAATCTATTTATACTTTAACAAAGATTCCATTTAAAAACATCACTTGACTGTGGGGCTCTCAGGTAGTCAGGAAGGATGTTCTACAGTCTCAGCACCACAGATGTAAAGCCCTATCTCCCATACTGCGAAGCTTGGTTCTGGGGACTTGAGAGTGTTAGTGTGTACAGAGCGGAGAGTGCATGAGGAGGTATGAGGGTAAGGAGTTCCTGTAAGTAAAGGGGGGCATGTCCATAGATGCACTGATGGGTGAGGAGAACGACCTTGAACTCAATTCTGAGTGGAACAGGGAGCCAGTGAAGGGTTTTCAGGGTTGGGGTGATATGGTCATGCTTTTGCACCCTCATCAGGATCCTGGCAGCGCAATTCTGAATATACTGGAGTCTCTGAATACTCTTGCCAGGAATCCCGATAAGGAGCACATTACAGTAAACCAACCTGGAGGAGACAAAGGCATGGACGAGCTTCTCTGCATCTACCAGGGTGAGAGCTGGTCAGAGTTTAGCGATGTTCTTGAGGTGGTAGAACGAAGACTTATAGAGGTGTTTGATCTGGGAGTCAAAGGTGAGTTGAGGGTCCATTTAACACCCAAATTGGTGACAGATGTGGAAAGGGGAATGTTTTGGCCAGCGAAAAGTGATACTGGTGATGGTAGAAGAGCGGAGATGGTGTGATATGCCAACTAAGATGGCTTCTGTTTTTGATCTGTTTAGCTGAAGAAAATTGAGCCTCATCCATGCCTCTATCTCCTCCAGGCAGGTAGTCAATGTAGATATTGGCAGAGGAGCAGTAGAGGAGGTAGGAGTAGTCCTGAGGGAAAGCTGGGTGTCATTAGCATAGCAGTGAAAAGATAAATCATGTCTGCTAATGACATTTCCAAGGGGAGCATGTAGATGGTAAAAGGATGGGGCCTAACACAGAGCCTTGTGGGACACTACAAGTGACGTTGTGGGTATGAGATTTTGCACTGCCCAGGGCGACATGCTCAGTTCTGCCGGTCAGGTAAGATATTAACCAATTGTGAACATTTCCAGAGAGTCCAATGGTGTATCTCAGGTGGTGAAGGAGGATGTTGTGGTCTATTGTGTCAAAAGCAGCTGTCAGGTCAAGGAGGATGAGTAAAGAAGGGGAACCAGTATCTGCTGTTATCAGAAGATCATTGGTGACCCTGACATGGGCTGTTTCGTGCTATGGCCAGGGCGGAAACCAGACTGAAACTTTTCAAACAGATTATTCAGTTTGAGGTGGTCATTAAGTTGAGTTGCAACTATTTTTTACAGAACTTTAGAGAGAAATGGAAGATTGGAGATGGGCCTATAATTTGAGAGAACTTCAGAATCCAGGGTGGGCTTTTTCGGTAGGGGTCTGATGACAGCAGTTTTAGTGAAGAAGGAATATGGCCAGCCAAAGGGACTGGTTTATGATCCTGGTGATAAGTGGAAACACGGCAGAGATGTTGGCCCTCAGTAGAGCTGAGGGGAAAGGGTCCAGGGAACTGGTAGACAGTTTCATTTTCCTGATGACATCCTCCACCTCTTCCCGTGTGGCAACAGAGGGGCTGGACAGTCTCAGACAGTAGGTCAACAGTTGGGGGCAGGATATCCGTGGTGGAGAGGTGTAAGCGGATGTTATCAACTTTTGTTTGAAGAAATTGATGTGCATATTGCACCTCTCATCAGTGGCCTCAGAGTGGGCAGGTGAAGGAAGTTTGAGAAGGTGATTTATAGTTGAAAAAAGTTTTTTGGGGTTCCTGGAACTGTTGCTGATGATGGTGGAATAGAACCTGGACTGTGCAACCTTCAGAGCTGCTGCATACGGCCTCTTGTGTTCCCTGTAAGCCTGTTTGTGGACAGTCATTCCAGAGGCCTTGAGCCGCAGCTCAAGGACACGGCCAGCCGTCTTCATTTTCGCAGTTCGCAGGTGTACCAAGGTGCTGAGCACGAGAATGAGATGGACCTGGATGTTAAGGGGGCGTGGAAGTCCAGGAGACTGCTCAGGGACTGGTTGTAAAAGTCCACAAGGTCAGCAACAGAGAGGGAGCTGGTAGGGACAGAGAGAGAAGTTTAAGGTCCAGGGGCAAGGCATCCACATTGATGTTCTTCAGATTTCTGAAATGGATCTGTCGTTTTAGTTTGGTATGGGGAAAGAATGGGCAGCTCCATTGACACTACTTTGTGGTTTGAAATACCAAGATCATATACCTGTAAGTTACTGATTAAGGCAGAATTTGAAATGACCAGGTCAAGTGTGTGACCCCTGATGTGCAGGTACTGGCTTCTCTATTAACCTGAACTGGATGAAAAGGTTTGAAAATGGATCACACAATGAAAGAACATTTTTAATTTGACTGCACTGGACTGGTGTCCTTGTAAAGATGGATTCCTGATACTCCTGAGATAAGCTCCAGGTGCCTTCAACCCTGAAAATGGATTGGATGGATCCACAATATTTAAGTGTTTTTCGTTAGTTATTTGTTAGGCTAGTGGTGTAGTAGTTAGTGCTCGTGAGTTTGAGTCCCAGGGCACTGCCAGGGTGGTTTTGCATTGTCATCTAGTGCCAGTTTCTTTTAGTTTTTAATCTGGGTATTCAGGCTTTCTCCCACATGCCAAAGGTGTGCACTTTAAGTTAGCTGAATACTCTCAAATGGTTCAGTGTTAGTGTGTATGTGTGTGTATTGTGTGTGTGCGTCTGTGTGCATGTGTGTGTGTGTGTGTGTGTGTGTGTGAGTGTGTGTTTTGATTAATTTTATTTCTTGTCACATTATGGCTCTACCTTTTCCACTCCCACAACACAAACGCTGTGTTTAATCAGGACAGAAAAGCAGTGTCCCTTATGGACAGACAGATGGACATGAGGTGACACAACTGCAGATTTCTCTTTAATAATTCAATTCATAAAGACAGCATTGTGACCCTGAGCCCCTCCACCACACTGGTCACTCTCCTCATCCTCTCTGTCCAGACAGTTGTTTTATTTCTTATCCCACAAGCCCACGCTGTCCATTCTTTATTTTAATCTCGTACTTGTCCCTATCCTCCATTGTCACTTTCCCCTTACACTCATCTGAAGTCCTCACTAAAGTTTATTAAAAATCACTAAAATAGAATAAGGAGGAGAAACACAGTCAGTGTGAGGAGAAGAGACGACTAAAGTGACAGAAGACAAGAGGAGTGGACAGCTAGAGCTGAACTGGAGTGACATATAAGGACAAAGAGAATAAAATAGCAAGATAAGGAGAGAGAAGAGAAGAGATGAACAGATGGATGAATAAAAAGAGGAGGACAAGGCAGAGGATAAGGAGAAGGAGAGAGGGAGGACAAACAGAGGAACAGGAGGAAAGGTGAACAGCAGCAGTAGAAATGACCAGTCAGCCATACACAGAAGAGAAGGTCACAGATAGGAGAGGATTAGGACTGAAGACAGAGTGGACAGTAAGGTGGGAGACACAGGAAGTGACCGCCATTATAGCCAAGTGGACTGAACAGGCCGACATCATTCTACAAGACATGACCCCCAGGTCTACACAGGACATCGACATATATCTGTCAGTGGGCTTAGTGACCAGCAGGTGGACACACACATCATGTGCAGTAGACGTCCAGACACACTGAGAGGATTCTGGGAAGGTGACCTCAGTAGGTCGTGTCAGTGAGATACTCCAGTGTGAGGAGTGGTGCCCTCTTGTGTTTGTAACTCACACTTGTGTCTCTTGTGGTACATTAAAACAAGAATCTCACCACCTGAAAAGTGTAGGCTGTCACATGACTTTCTCAATAATCCAGTATATAGCGCCTTTTTGATATTTTTATACACAGATGTTCTTCACTGATGTCATCACAGGTCCAAACCCTCTGCCTCACAAATCCTTATTTTGTCATTTCAGTCAGTCAGGGTCTTCCTCAATGCCAGCAGACAATCAAACAGTCGACTGGAGATGTGAATAATTTGACGTCACTAAGGACACCTGTCACACTAGTCCTGTGCCCCACTGGTCACTCTGGTCACTGCGTGATTCTCTTTACTACTAAATACAAAGCTGTGTGGTGACACATGTCAGGGGTCAAAGGTTGTGTTCAGGTTTTTAAATTAAAATGGTGGACTCAGAGGGGCGTAGGTGGATGTGGTAGTGTGGGGGAGCAGAGCAGCCCTGGAGTGTTGGTGGTGAATTGGCGGAGCGCACTTTACACCTGCAGACACGTGTGGTTCAGCCAGTGTCCTCATTTTGTTCTAGGGTCTGTAATTAGACACGGCACCCCAGTGAGTTTAAAATGAGCTGAGCAGGAGAGTCAAGAACAAAACTGAACAGGAAAGAAAAATAGAAAGATAGAAATGGAGGATAAATGAGAAATAAAGTAAATGCAGAATTGTGGCTGAGCTGATTCAGTGGAGTGGAGGTCAAGAAGTGGCCGTGAGAAGAATGAACACATGGCACTCAAGGGGTAAAATCAAAACCTACTGTGTGCCCAAGGAGCAAGAGTGACCAACTGCACTGAGTGGGCTTCTGCTGAAGGCTGAGGGATGGCGTTAGGAGAAAGGAGAAGGTCTCATGAGGCACCCTGCTGAAGGCCATGGGATTGTGGTGGGAACACAAGCTGAGTTTGGGGTCCTCAGTGGTGACCAACTAAGATGGCTGGGGCAGAAGCCGATGTGAAGGTTGACTGCCCTTGCCGGTGGTCTCTTGGCTTGCTGAGCAGAAGTTAACAGTTAAGCAGAGGAGATGTCAGCTTTATGTGGCACAGAAACTCATTATTTTTACACATGGCTGGGTGCTGAGCCTCCTCCTGTACTATCTTTACACCCACGACTGCAGTCCAGCCCACAACAACGACCTCATTGTCAAGTTTGCTGATGACACCACAGTTGTCGGACCCATCTCAAAGGGAGACAAGGCAGGTTACAGAGTGGAGGTCCTGAAGTTGGCAGCCTGGTGTTCAGAAAACAATCTGGCTCTGAACACCAGGAAAACCAAGGATATCATTGTCGACTTCAGGAGGCACAGCACCGACTTAGCCCCCTTTACATCAACGCGAGTGTGTGGAGAGGGTCCATACCTTATGGTTTCTCTGCTTCCTTATCTCCGCTGACATCTCCTGGACAGACAAGATCACAGCAGTCATCAAGAAGGCTCAGCAGTGGTTACACTTCCTGAGGGTCCTCAGAAAGCACAACCTGGACTCCAACTTGCTACTAACCTTCTACCGCTCGTCCATCAAGAGCCTGCTGATGTATTGTATCACAGATGGGAGAGGCTTCAAAGAGTAGTAAAGGAAGCACAGAAGATCATCGGCTGCTCTCTCCCTCCCTGATGGACATTTACACCTCCCGCTGCCTCAGCAGAGCAAAAAACATCATCAAGGACAGCTGTCCCACCCTGGCTCTGATCTGTTTGACCTGTTGTCTTCAAGGAGGTGCTACAGGTGCATCACAACAAGGACAAACAGACTCAAGAACAGTTTTTTCCAAAAGCCATAGCCATTCTAAACTCACATGTGCACTGACTACACAGTCTAACCCCCAACCCCTGGACTTCCTTCTGTCCATCAACTGTGCGATATCCAATATCTAAATGGTACTGATAATAACTGTGCAATATCTGTATACTGTACAATATCATTACTCTTAGGGTCCAACATTCACTACACACTGCGCATGATCATCATTATTGTGCAATATTTAAATAATGTACAATAACCTAATAGTGCAATCTATATATATAATTCACTAAGACAACTATATATATAATTCACTAAGACAAGACAACCATGAAAAGCACGCCGGAAGGGCGTGGACTCACTAAGCCACCGACAAGTGAGACACCTATGGCGCGTGCAGGAAGGAGCCACGCCCACCAACTTCAAGACCATTGGATACGACGACAACTCGCAGGGCCACGCCCACCAACTCGGACGCAAGGACACAGAAAAATGGCATCATTTATATTCGCGGTCGTAGAGGCCACATGCAGTGCAGGTCAGGTTAATGTCATGTACCTCCGAGCTGCGTTGACTGTTCACAGAGGCATGTTTCGCGGAGGTGAATCGCCATATGCAGCGTGTGAAACGGTTTGCGAGGGTTATCCCATGGGATCCTTAAAACAATCCTTTACAACTGAGGTTAAAACACAATGAAGTAAGCAGTCTTTAAAAACCGAGTTTTCGTTCGACGCACGACCGCTTGCAACATACCAAACTGTTTTACACTCTACATACAGCAATTTCCATCAGCGACAAACATGCGTCTTCTTAGATGCTCCTGCACTTTGTTCACACCCCCCTTTAGGGTTACCACCCGTCCTTTAAAATACGTAATCGTCCCGTATTTGTGGTCTTGGCCCCAAGGGATGTGGCCCCGCTGCAGTATGCATCCCTTATTTTTGTATTAAAAGTGGTAACCCTACCCACCTCCCACCTCGCTACTACCGTGGTCAGGTGTCTTGGAGAGGCAGCCAAAACCGCACAGAGAAATGAAAAGTCTAGAGTTCCATCTTTTCATTCACTTTCTGTTGTATCCTCAAACCCTCACTTTTTAGACAACTGTGTCTTTCCAGAAGTGTTCAACCATCAATAAATAATTATGCGGCGTTTGTTATGCCGCGGGTTCACTATTGTGTTGTATTTTGCTCTCTCAGAGTTCCATCTTTTCATTCACTTACTGTTATATTCTCACACCAACCCGTTTTAGACAACCGTGTCTTTCCAGAAGTGTTTAGCATTCAATAAATAATTATGCATGACATTGAGCGTGTGTCTATCCTGCGTGGGTAAGCCGTTGAACCCCATTCGTTCGGCAAACTGTGGAATTCCCACTAAGTGCGACTCATACGCTCCCACTGGTTGCATCGCGACAAACATGCATCTTCTTGGATGCTCCTGCACTTTGTAAACACCCCCCTCTCACCTCGCTACTACCGTGGACGAGTTGGAGGTGTGCACATGAGCGGGCAGTGCATACTGAACGAGAAATCAGCAGACTAGCATGACGGACGGAGCTGAATGGACGTCCTTCTCTCCTCCGTTCCACACTCGCGCCGTGCATCCCCATCCCTCCGTCTGGCAGGAGAAGCGCGAGGGCGTTGCGCCAGTTTTCAGTCACGGACAATTGTGTGTTGGTTCGTTCCATGCATTGTTACAATGCTGCTTTTCTTGCTGCTTTATTACATTACCGATTTTTCAAATGTTAATTTTCTCCCTGTGCTTAAAATCATTAAAAACCGGCCTGATTATGCGCGTATGGTACGCTGTGGGTTGGCTAGTAGTTATTATTCCTTCTATATGCATATGGCGTCGCATAACTTTTTGCCACTTTTTGCACCATTTGTTTATTTACTTATTGTGTTCTACATATATGTCTGCACTGGAGGACCTGCTTTTAATCTCATTGTACATGTGTATAGTGACAATAAAGGCATTCATTCATTCATCATTCATACAATAATGCCAGTGCAGTGAGAACTAGGCAAATAATACTATTATTAAAGTGACAGGTGGCACATGATATTAAACATAATATTAATGTGACAAATAATAAAGTGACATATCATTAAAGTAAAATAAAATAAAGTGACATGACTAATGCTGGTGGCATGGTGGCACAGTGGGTAGCGCTGCTGCCTCACAGGTGCCTTTTCCCAGGTCCTCCCTGCATGGAGTTTGCGTGTTCTCCCGTGTCTCGTGGGTTTCCTCCGGGTGCTCCGGTTTCCTCCCACAGTCCAAAGACACGCATTGGCGATTCTAAATTGTCCCTAGTGTGTGCTTGGTGTGTGGGTGTGTGTGTGTGCGCTCTGCCCGGGGTTTGTTTCCTGCCTTGCCCCCAGGTTGGCTGGCATTGGCTCCAGCAGACCCCCGTGAACCTGTAGTTAGGATATAGCAGGTTGATTGATGGATGGATGGATGACTAATGCTGATAGGATAACATGTTTGAAGTGACCCATAACAAAAAAAAACAAAAATAAAACTTCTAGAGCAGTGAACCAATAGTGAGATATCAGATGTGGTGCCCAGCTAATACAGTCAATACAGCTTAGGAGGAGAGAAGGAGCGTCAGGCCCAGAACTCAACCACCACCCCCTGTTATGAAGAGTTAAAGAGTCTAATGGCTCTGAGGACTAAAGATCTCTGGTATCTGTCCATATTGCAGTTCTGTGATAGCAGCCTACCGCTAAACAAACTCCTCTGATTAATTCAGGTGGTGTATAGTGGGTGATGTTCATTGTCCATAACAGATAGCAGCTTGCACAGTGTCCTTCTCTCTGCCACCATCACCAGAGAGTCCATTTCCATGCCAGCCACAGATCCTGCTCACCTGATCAGCTTGTCAATACACTCACCATCTCTCTTCTTCAAGCTACCCCACTTGATCACTAAATATTAAGTGATAGATAATTACAACGGTGAACAGATATAATGGACATAGTTAAGGACAATACACAAAATCCAAACAGACAATATTGGTCTGCTGATATGTCGAGTGGAGGACAGACCTGCACAAGTTGCTTTGTAATGTCGGGGCACCAACTGGGTGTCCCCCTTTAATGAAGTCAAATGAAACAAAACAAAAGTGGACGCGATGGCCTCAACAAAACACACCTTTTCAGCCCAATAGACAAATTTACCTTGCAGTTGTGTGAACACGATGGTGTTTGATTCATGTCGAGTTTCTGGGTCCAGCAGCAGACTCCATCCTCTGGGGGTCGGTAGCTTTTAAGAGTCCCACCCAGAAGGACAGGTGCAGCTCTGGGCACTCTTGGCTGAGTCAGTTCCCTCATTTGGTTTCTTCTCAGAGCTGCAGGTGGATAAGGAGAGACAGTCAGTGTGAGCGCCCCCTCTCGTCTCAGAGTGGTCTCACTTACCTCACAGAGACAGGAAGGTCATCTCCAGGTGGGCACACATGTGTGACAATACATAGAACTGGCCTGCTCATTTGTTTGCACTGCTTGTATTGTTGTATTCAGCGGCACTTTGAGAATTGATTCTCATTACATGTTTATTTGCACTTCATTTTTGTTCATCTTTGTATTAACATGGAGTTGATAGTTTGGAAATGTAACAATAAATGTAATTATTCCTTGAAATTTAAGAAATGGCAAATGTAAATTTGGTGTAAAACACATTATAACATCTTTGGTAGTGAAGAGCGAGCACCAAAGTGTTTGGGTGTTCAGGTGTTCGGTCGAACACATGCAATGTTCGTGTGCTCTACCGAGCACCCGAGTATAATATAAGACAATGGTAGACAACCAGACACCCCTGCTCTGAAGAGGGAGGGTGCCTGGTCCATTGGAAAAAATCAGAAACTGACAGAAACACCACCCAAATGGACCAGGAACAGCATGGGGACGATGTCTGGATGCATCTTGGACTCCCAAGTCGCTGCTGGGAACCAGTTTGTCCGAGTTGTACGCCACTTTTGCAGACTGACAAAAACACGCCCAA
>NW_024379446.1:0-8181 GCF_016835505.1 Polypterus senegalus
TCGCCATCAATGATTGTTTTGGTAAAGCCATACTCAGTGTATTCATTAGATGAGCGGTAAAAAGTAAGAGCGAGGGAGGATGCAGCTGTAGTCTTGGCGTCAACTCTATCTGAATTGCGATCACATTTGAAAAAATATATCTTTTCAAGTTCTATTTAGTCCATATTTGTCAAACTCAAGGGCCACGGGCCACATCCGCCCGGGTGTAATTATATCCGCCCGAGATCATTTTATATACTGTATTATTGTTATTAATGGCCCAGGTATATGAAGCGCTGGTAACACAATAAACTACAGATCCCATAATGCAGCGCTTCAGCTGCCTTGCCGAACACTTACGCGTTAATCAAGTCTAGCTTATGATGCTGCAAGTTATTGCGAAGCTAGCTCACACGATGCTGAGAGAAAAGTTGATTCTGAAAATAGAGCCTTTAAAACCGATGGGAGGCTGAGTATATGTTTACTGAACCCGTGTGTCTCATTTGTGGAGCTAATGTGGCTGTAATTACAGAATTTAATCTAAGACGGCACTATGAGACAAAAACATCAGGGTAACCTGAATGCAATGCAGAAGATACAGAAAGCAGAATAATTAAATAAGAATCTGACACTTCAGCGGACGTTTTACCGTGCACAATCACAAAGTGATTTCAAGTGAAGCTGCTTTTATGGGAGACACAAATGCACCAGTGCAACTTGCCCCACTTTCCCTGTTGCCAAGTAATGTTAAACCAAGTCGTCACTACGGTGTTCCCAAATCGCACTTTGCTGATAAACTGAGCGCACTGAGTTTGCACGGCGCTTTGGTGACTTTGAAGAACAAAAAGTCCGTCTACATGCCTCGAACCTTGTGCATGTTTGGTAGCACATATCTGTGTGAGAAGCTCTTCTCAGTGATAAAGACTAACAAAACAGCACACAGGAGTCGCCTCACTGATGAGCACCTGCAATCCATCCTGAGAATCTCCACAACACAGAACCTCACACCAAACAGAAGCGAACTTGTTGCCAAAAAAGATGCCAGGCGTCCAGCTCTAAAATGACATATGAGCAAAGACAACTGAATGATTTGATTTGTTATTGCTGAAAGGAACACATTTTATTTATATTTCCAGGTTTTGTTATGCAGCATGTTCATATTTGAATTTGTATAATTTTGACAGGATATATTTTTATGGAGAGCAAAATCTTTTGGGATATTTAAAATCTAAGTTTATTTTTATATAAAATTACATAAGAGTAAAGAAATTTGAATGTTTGTTCTTTTAATGTTTACTTTATTTCTAACTTGTATAATTTAGACAGGATATATTTTTATGGAGAGCAAAATATTATAAGTTGTTTAAGGTTTGAGTTGATTTATTCAGGAATAATATTCCTGTCTGTTTTTACCATTCCTACCAAAGATATTTCTGTCGACTAAATAAAAATTCCTTCTATTTAAAATTTAAATAGAACTTGAACAAATACGATAGTTCATAATATCCACGCAGACTTGCACGTAAGAGCTGGAGTTATCCATTTTAACAAGCAGCGTATTGCACTGATACGGAAATAGCTGTGTGTGTATATATGTATATATGTGTGTGTATGTATATATGTGTATATATGTAGATATATATATGTATATATATATGTTTATGTGTGTGTGTAAAATATATATATATATATATATATATATATATATATATATATATATATATATATGACAGCAACACTCCTCACTCACAACAATGACAAAACAATTACATTGACAATCATGTTACGTTATTTTCAAAATGTTTCCTTTTCTTTTCATTGCTTCTTTAACACACTACTTCTCCAATGCGAAGCGCGGGTATTTTGCTAGTTTTACAGTAAAAAAAAAAAAATTTTGAGCAAAAAAATATATGTGTTTTACATATTTTAAACAAAATTAAAAAAAAAAACACGCAACACTAATGCTTTTTGTTCTTCCACAGATCGTTTGCAGGAACTGAACACGTTTAATAATTTCTGTTAATAAACAAGTAAACAAGTCTGATCTTTGGCACTATATGTAATAGTCTACTAATGCAAAGTGTTTAAAATGTGACTTTGATGTCCACACACACTAAGTTTTTATAGAGGATCAACCATTCCTGCAAGATGACACTCGAACTGCATCAGTGTTGGTATCAGCATCGCCAATGCTGGCCTCACTATCACCTGGTATTGGATCAAAAGGAAAACCAACCATATCAGCCATCACTAGTTTTCAGATATAAATACTGACGAGCAGGTTTTCAACTTAAATAATGAATTTTGGCTACCAATAGTCAAGAGTTTTGAAAACTTATTTATAGACAGAGATAATGAATAGCGGAGGACAGGTCAGTGTATGGAGTGACAATCAACCCGTCTTTATTTTGAATGGCTTTGTCAACAGCAGTATAGGACAGACTGACTTTGCCATTTTTAACATGGCTAGAACACAAGTCCTGTTTTAAAATGCTGCTGCCAGACACTAATATTGCCAGCTAAAAACTGTTTCCATGGCCGGGCCCCTCGCCTGAATGCAGTCTTCATACCTTACCTGATAAGACAATCAATACCAGACCATGTTAACATGCAGGGGTGTCACAACATGGACACTCAAGTTCAAACAAAGGACCATAAATCAAGGAGTAACACTGATGGACAGCACTTTGCACCAGTGGTCAGTCAAGAGGATGGACTTATTTAAACTCAAGAAACAAATCTCAAGATCTCTATTCCTTCCTTTAAAAACCCTTATAAGACACAGATCATCTCATTAAGCTTACAGCTCTCAGCCCGACGATAACTTTGGCTGTCCATAGCTTACAGGTTTTGGCCATAACAGATGATGGAGCATCCGCTTTACTCTGAGGGGCAACTGTGCTCGATTGGAAAGGTGGAAGATTTGTCTGCACTGGAGATGGAGGAGGGTGACATGAGCCCAAACTTTGCAGAAGAATAGCTAGTGCACAAGCCGAGATGGTATCTTAAAGGCCACACAGTAATCTTGCTTGATATGGCAAATAACTAATCACCAATTTTTTAGAAGACGTGGCGATAGTAGCAACCTACAGGACTGACATGGACTGTGGAACCTCAAAAGAAACTTCAGAAGATGTTACCATGACGAAAAAGGAGACAAGTTCCTAAAACAAAAGAAAGCATGGGAAGATCTTTCCATGTGTTTGGAGGAGGCCAACAAAGAAAGGAACAAAGCCTCACTCATGTAAAACTATAAGTACACCTGTTTTGATCCGGAGAACTATCGAGTGTGATTTAATTGACAAAACACAGCAGCTAATGTATTATGGTACTGATGCCACTAAAACTGAAGGTAATAACCTTGTGAAGGATCATTTCTTTCTGTTAAACGTTCCTCCCTAAACTCAAACGGAAAGTGCAGAGTCACATCTCACTGTAGCAGATACAAACTGCAGGGCCGGTAAGGCAGTTTAGACAAGCTGTGAGCAAATGAATGCCACCGCGCAGGCAACAGAAACTTTATAACAAAATAAAGAATGCAGCGATCTGAACCACTGGAACTGAGAGGGAAAAAAAAAAATAATTAGAATTTATAAGTTATGTGCCTTTATCTACAGGAGAGAAAAAGTTCAATTAATCTAATGCAGTTTTATGTTTGTGTCTGTTATTATCCGTTATCTAACATCATTATCTATATTTGCATATATCCATCTTATATTATCCTTATGCTATAAATAAAGTGTATTATTTTGTGTATTGCAGCAAGAATGTTTGGGTTATCTGTGTACTAAGTCTATTACTACAGCAACAACAACAGAGACAGTGAGGGTGTTTAATGTAGAATTTCACTGATTTATGGCCATCATTCATAACTTATACAGATCTCTTCATATTTCAGGTTTCCCAGCTGGAAAGTGAAACAGAGAGGCCTCACTAAACTTACATTAAATTGGTGTCCCTTTGTGGCCATGTTGTTAATTGTTTTAATGAATTACCAACATTACCAAAGACAAAACTGATAATTAACTGAGTGATCAATTAAAATTTCCTACAGCAGACAACATCAAAAGGCGCTTTACAGAAATTACAAAACAGGAACAAGAACTGAACTGCTCAGTACCACAGAGTCAACACAGCAAATAAAGAAAATACAAGTTTAGGTATGAAACAACTTGTGGCTACAACAGGAACTTACGCGTGTCCAGCCCTTGATGTTTCACATTAATCCACTCCATTGTTTTTTATAAAACAAACATTTATTTTCCACAGTCAAAATGAAACCTAAGACAGACACGGTAAGAAAACGGAGTATGTTAACAACCTTATCAATCCACACAAAAACACATGCAATAACTTCCTATTTCCAACAATTCCCACTACTCAGCACCCCTTCTTTAAAGTAACAAAACCCAATTAGAACTGATTAATTATCTAGCCCTATTCTTAATATATAAATTAATCATGAACTACAGAATAAATTGAACATATTTTCATATTACTGAAACGAAAAACATTAATAAAGAACTTGGCTCACACAACATCTATGACAGAGGTATTAGGCGTCAGCAGAGGGTTTACAAAATAAACTGCCTGAACAAAGGGGACTTGATGACAAGGGACAGCAGCTAAATGGTTTAAGACTTAATGAACATTAAAATCTCTGAAACAGAATTTTATTGCAATTTTTAATAACTGGAAACAAGTTTCACATTTATCAGTTTCATCTTGTGAAAGTAAACATTCCACTCAAACATACAAGATCATGAAGAGTTTTATAATTACAACAGTGATAAACTCCTATTTAATAGCTGCACCTCCAAGTACAGAGACATTGGCATTGTGGAGGTCTCATCTGCCTCAGTCTTCCTTAGAGCTCCACTGTCTGGATATGTGAGATCCTGACAGACCAGTTTGCTATGGGTAATCATCAGTGGTGGGGCAGGACAAAGAACATCTCATTATTGGGTCTTGCCCAGAAAAGGGATGCTAGTCCTGACAGTGGTGTTCACATAAGAGTGGCACAAAGGGGTGACCCACACAGCCTGGCTGGGCTCTGCATGATACAGTTACATGTAGCAATTACCAAACTGGACTTGGCTTCCACCTCACCACCAAAGTCCAGCGCAAAACAAACTGGGATGAAAACCAGAGTACCTGTACAGGGTACACTCACATTCAAGACTACGACCAACACTAAGAGAAGTTAGACTTGCCAGGCCACTAAACCTGAGCATCTTTAGAGAAGTGGAGAAAATAAGAATAAAAGAGCAGACATGGAAACTGTATAGAGACTTAAAAACAGGCTGAGATTCAAATTCATTCTGACAGAACTGTAAGGCGGTAACACGAACCACAAATCTCTATTAACTTCTCTAATGCTCACTAACAGGCATTAGTGGTTTAGCTCTAGCAATTAAACATTGGAGTTTGTCATATTTCATAACAATTAAAAGAAAAAAAAAACACTTTTTATATAAATTGTCCATTTAAATAATGCATGGATTTTAAAAAGCAACAAGTGCTGCCACGATAGGCCATGTTAAACAACAACAAAGAAAACCAAACACGGGTGCTGATATATATTTTTTTTTTTTTCTGGAGAACTTGGATAGCCGAAGTGGTGAGGAAGGTTTGACTTGCATACCTGTGGCAGCAACTGCCAGACCTACACTCCTGGTCTCACAGAGTGCCTGATCTAATCGCTGGGCTCCCAGCAGAGCTACAGAGTGCACGCTGAGGAAAAGACAGCAAGTGTCCGACTCCAGAACAAGAGAAGGCGGCACAGACCGTAGCTGCCTTCGGTCATCATGAGCAATGTAAAATCAAACGCTGGTCAGGTGCCCAAGGGAATATAAACTCAGCAGTCTCATGTGCATCAGTTAGACGAGACTTAGAGCTGAAACACCGGACTCTGTGGGTGCACTGGATGGATTTAAAATTGTGCATAAGGACAGCAGCAGGAATAAAAGTGATAGGAAGAAAGAAGGTGGACTTGCCATTGTTGTGAATGAAAAATAGTGCAACTCTGGACACATTACTATTAAAGCACCAGACCTGAATGGAGTGCCTCAGGGTGGGGGCTTAAAATCTTATTATATGCCGAGAGAGTTTTCACACGCCATTGTGATGATAGTTTGCATCACCCTTCGGCAGATGCGGCAATCACAACAGACACAGTATATTCTGTAATAAGCAAACTCTACTGACCATCCCCGTGCTTTCATCACAATTTCTGGGGTGTCTGACCCGGTTTCACTTTCCTGCACCCTCACTGATTTTTAACTAGTTTGTGGACTGTACAGCAAAGGAAAACAAGACCCTGGACTTGCTGTGCGCCAGTGTTAAAGAGGCATATAACTCTGGCGCTTTGCCACCTTTATGCCAATCAGACCATAATTTGTTACAGCTCATACCCACATATAAACTCATTTACAAGCAGCTGCCAATCACCAGCAGGACCATTCAGGAATGAATAACAAAGGTGGAGGATGATCTGAAGGATGTCTTTGAGAACGCCAAGTGAGATGTGCTTTTTGACTCACACAGCCAGGACACTGAGGGTCTCAGCCACTGGATCACAAACTACATCACGTTTTCTGTGGATAGCGCAGTCCTCACAAAGGCAGTGTGTGGTTTCCCCAAAAACAAATGATGGATCACAAAAAACCTGAAAGGCTGCTGAATATGAAGAAAGCCTGTAGGTCTGGAGAGAAGGATGAAATCGAGGTGGTGCAGTCCGAGGTGAAACAACAGCTTTGTGAGGAGAAAGCCCACTACAACAACAACAACATTTATTTATATAGCACATTTTCATACAAACAGTAGCTCAAAGTGCTTTACATACACTACAGAGACAAACGTGACCACAAGTTACAACACATGAAGGAAGTGTGGAATGGGCGAGGATCATCACTGGCTGTAGTAAAACATACAGAGGAAGGGAACAAGAGCAGAGCTAATGTACTGAAGCGGATCTTCAACAGGTTTGACTCATTCCTGCCAGTCCAGTCCTCCCCAAACACTGCAGGCCTCTGTGTGCTCTGCAACTCAACATCAGTAACACAAAAGAGCTCAAATCAAAAATCACAATTTAAAAAACACTAAGTGTAAACCGATGTGCTGTACAATAAAAATCACAAAATATCAATAATAAATCAATAAACAAAAAACAAACAAACAATACATAAATACTAAAACAACTAAGTTAAACGGAAACACTTAGCAGATAAACAATTAACAGAAAAACACATCCATCCATCCTCTTCCACTTATCCAAGATCGGGTTGCAGGGGCAGCAGCTTGAGCAGAGAGGCCCAGACTTTCCTCTCCCCGGTCACTTCTTCTAGCCCTTCCGGGAGAATCCCAAGGCGTTCCCAGGCCAGCCAGGAGACATAATCCCTACAGCGTGTCCTGGGTCCTCCCCGGGGTCTTCTTCCGGTTGGACGTGCCAGAAACACCTCTCCAGGGAGGCGACCAGAATGCATCCTGATCAGATGCCCGAGCCACCTCATCTAACTCCTCTCGAAATAGAGGAGCAGCGGCTTCTACTCTGAGCTCCCTCCCGGATGACTGAGCTTCCCACCCTATCTTTAAGGGAAAGCCCAGACACCCTGTGGGGGAAACTCATTTCAGCCGATTGTATTTGCGATCTCGTTCTTCGGTCACTACCAATAGCTCATGACCATAGGTTACGGCTCAGCTCCTTTTTCACCACGACAGACCGATGCAGTGTCCGAATCACTGTGGACGCCGCACCGATCCGCCCGTTGATATCACGCTACATTCTTCCCTCACTCGTGAGCAAGAACCAGAGATACTTGAACTGCTCCACTTGGGGTAGGATCTCAACCCCAACCCTGAGAGGGCATTCAACCCTTTTCAGGCTGAGGACCATGGTCTTGGATTTGGAGGTGCTGATTCTCATCCCAGCCGCTTCACACTCAGCTGCGAACCAATCCAGAGAGAGCTAAGGATCACGGTCTGATGAAGCAAACAGGACAACATCATCTGCAAAAAGCAGTGACCCAGTCCTGAGTCCACCAAACCGGACCCCCTCAACACCCTGACTGCGCCTAGAAATTAAGCCCCTTAACACCCTGGCTGCACCTTATCAGGGGGTCCAGTACCCCATACTTCTGGGGCACTCCCCACATGATTCCCCAAAGGACATGGTCGAATGCCTTTTCCAAGTCCACAAAACAC